>NC_081529.1:14555344-14575344 GCF_030273125.1 Centropristis striata | reverse complement strand
TGTCAGCACCCAGACTGATAAAACCGTTCAGTTCACGAGGCCAAGCATTTAAGCCTCGACTCGGAAATCTCCTCTTAAAACAACAGACGCCGTCCCCCCCTCTCCGCCCTCACACCCCAACCGTCCGCCCACACACACACTCACACAACACCACATCCTATCCAAACATCACTGTATTTATGGCCTGGTCCTCCACCTCCACTTACATTATTACAGGCCCACATTACACTGCTCTCCATCATCATCAGGATGACGACTTGAGGTCGGATTGTTTCCATATGGGACGATCAAACGCACTGAACATGCATATTTACACATGCTTTTCTATCTTCATATATACAGAGATTGTTACTCAGACAGTCCTATCCTATCAGAGCGACGCGTCGTTTTTTGATCTGGCTTCCAGCATAGGCATTCATTGGGAAAGAGACGTTTTGTTCCACGCTTAAAAGCTATAGAAGCCATGCGTGTTTACATGAGGGGGTCAGTCACACTGATTGTGCAGACATCACACCCAACCCGAGCTGTAAAGATAAGAGTGCACATTTATGCAATTTGGCTTCACTTTGGAATCGTTGTTACAAGTCTTTTCATCCTCTTGTCAAGTTAAAGGTACAATGAAAATATGCAGTGTTCTTCCATAAAGTAGAACGACACAGATTTTTTTTAAAGAGAAAAAAAGCGGTCAATCAAAAGCAGTATAGCCGAAGATTTGTTGACATTTGGTGCTTAGTGAGTCAAGTCCAAAAGCCAGGGGAATCTGTTGGCCAAACTATAAGACTACCCTTAATATGTACCCGACAACAGGCTGGTGGCACACGTTGAGATGAGTGAAGAAGTCTCCTTTTAAGTCTTTATATTGAGGATTTATGGTTTGGTTTATTAACAATATTTATTATTTTGTCATACTTATTTCCAGTGGTGGAAATTAACTAAACACAGTTACTCAAGTACTGTTTTGAGGTAGTTGTACTCTACTTATGAATTTCCATTTTATGTAACTTTATACTTCTACTTCACTACATTTAGACGCAAATATTGTACTTTTTACTCCACTACATTTTGCTGACAGCTTTAGTTACTTTTCAGGTTGAGATTTAACATAAAAACATGATACATTTAAAGAGATTTGACTTTTTTTTAATTTAGCCTCATAACAGTAAATAAGTAGATAAAATCACTCCTACCTGTACCAAATTAAAACACTGCTTACATATATGCAGCAATACAAATAATCTAATAATATATTCAAAATATATCTAACAGTCTGATTGGGTTCATTCTTCATAACGAACACTTTTACTTTTGACACTGTAAGAAAATGTTGATGCTGATACTTTTGTACTTTTACTTCGGTATTTTTGAATGCAGGACTTTAAATTGTAGTGGAGAAATTTCACAGTGTGGTATTAGTACTTTTACTGAAGTAAGGGATCTGAATACTTCTTCCACCACTGGTTATTTCCATTGCTGCCAAACTGTTCGTAAAGACAGAGACATGTTATTCAATGCCTGGCTTCCAACAGTGACAAGAACCCAACGTGTGTTCTTATTGGTACCACACTTGGCCCCAGGTTGTCTGTGCTTGATTTGATATTAAACAAAGCTTTCATTTTCACCATATAACAGCACAATTCGTGAAAAGGTAAAACACTTATGCGAAGCGTGCCCCTGTTTATAGCAAATTCTCCCAAATTCGTATGAAATCAAATGACCAAAAAGCCAATTGACATTAGTGAAGCTGGAGCTTTAGTGCTTTCTTTGCATGGTCGGTAATCCAACAAAAAAAAAAGAAACTCATCTTGCTGTTCTGGAATTCTCTGCTGCATATTGATCAATGTTTTTATTAACGACTTGATTAAGTTACCAGCAGGGAGCCAAGCTTTAAGTTCCCAACATATAAAGAAATATTCGCCTTAAGGCATGGGCGAGCAAAGCAACAAAGTGTTCAGAGTTCATGCAGAGCACAAACACATGGTAATGTTCACACAGTTGTCCAAATCTTCTCTTTTTAATTCTTTGATTGCCCCATCTTTCCAGAGAAGAGAAACAAACACCAGTTTTTTTTTTATGCACGCATTACTTTGCCTGTTAAACATTAGACTAAGCTCAGAGATTGCATCTTACTGAACTCGGTATTGCGTGACGCGGAAAGGTCAACGTCACGGGTCCAGATCTATGCACGGACCAAGCACCTGCACGCCAGGTGAGTTTCTCCTGCCGGTGCGGAGGATCCAGTGCCAAACCTGAGATCAAAGGCGGAGGTGATTAATGTTGAATTGCCTGGAGTGAAGAGCCACACCACCACCACCAGTTACCATAAAATGTGTTTCTTCTTGTTCCTTTCTCGCAGGAAAAGATAAAGGGAGTGTTTGTTCTCTTAACATCTAACATTAACCCAGTTTTCTAGCTTAGTTTACCTACATTCAGACTCTGCCTTTAACCCATTGTTTTTGCACACAAGTGAACACACCATGCAGAGAGCAGTCCTAGGATTCGAACCGGCGAGCCATGGGTTTCAAGCCTGAGTCCTAACCTCTTGGTCACGGATTGCCCAATTTTTCATTTGTTCAAGAAGCATGACACAATGGAAATAAATATTAACGTGCAGTTCTTGGATGATTAGTTGAATTAAAGTGCACCGCAGCAGCAGATATTGCAGTCTTTCATTGCGAACAGATGATTTACAAAACTTCCTCTCTCCTCCCTTCTGTAATATTGTTTATGCTGTTTCCATCTCTGGCATACTGTCCATTGGGGGCAAACAGTTTTGTTCTTTTGTGTGGGGGCCGTTCTCCTGCATGTGTGGTCTCTAAGAGTTGGGAAAAGACGACGTTTGTGGAAAACAGGGGAAATCCATCTACTCTTTTAGTCTTCTCGGCAACTTTTACACACGTGCCTGGAGCCATTTCCATTCCAAGTCCAATCAATGTTACACCTAATGGTGTGTTCCGCCTTTTGCGCACAACTTATCTCACTTCCAACCCAGCAAGCTAAGATTTAGGTGTGTGCTTGATGTTTGTCAGCCGCAGCCGTTTCGTTTTGCAGCTCTACATGACTTCGGTGATTAGTGGACACTTTTAGAGCTGCTGCGTATTGATTATATAATATAGATTGTATTGTACGCTGTGTGTGCGTGCGTGCGTTCGTGCGTGTGCGTGTGTGTGTGTGTGTGTATTAGTGGTCACTTCCTGTGTGTTGCACCAAATGTCTCTAATAATATTGCATCCAGGGGGAAACCCCGTCGGCTATTGGGCACATGACATCACAGCATTACATGGACCCGAGGTCACGTGGTCCGCGAGGCAGAGGGAGGGGAGCAGAAGAGTTGGGTGGGGTGTTTTTTTGTGTGTAAATCTGGACAGTAATGCCCCGCCGATAATTCACGAGGCCCTGTAAAAAGTCGACATTTAAGTGCCCCGGGTCCACAAATCAGCGGCACCAAATTATGAGTTCGCTCGACTTCTCCAACCCGCTGTTTTCCAAATACCAGCAAGTCGCTGCGAGCTGCTCCGCTGCTGCTATTCTCTTCACAGATCCTCCAACTTCTCCCTTCCCGACTTCCTCTGCTGCTCCTGCCGTGTCTTCGTGCGCCCTCGTGTCCAGGGGATATCACCTCCATGTCTCCAGCGGGAGACACGGCAGCAGGGAGCTCCCTCCACCTCTTTCCCCCCTTTCTGCATCTCCTTCCTCCTCCTCTCCCCCCCACCCCTCTTCCTCCTCCTCGTCGTTCTGTTTTTCCCCTTCGGGACTGAACCGGAGCAGCGGGAGTATCCAGAACACTGCGCACAATTTCAACCCTGCTGAAGTGCGCACAGGAGGTGTTTATAGCGCGGCAGGAGCCAGGCCGCTGAGCTCCTCTCTGCAGGGGTTCCCCGGTCCGCCTCAGCTCCGCTCGCTGACCGGGGTCCCTGAGCAGTCCTACACGGGACAGAGTTGCCCAAAGCAGCAGCAGCAGCAGCAGCAGCGGAGGTTAAACGAGGAGGAGCTACGGATTTACCCCTGGATGAGAAGCTCAGGTGAGGAGAGAGAGGGTGTGTATGTTTGTGTGTGGAAAGGAAAGAGGGGTGGGCGGGTGGGTGACTGTGGTTGTGTGAGAAAGAGGGGGGGTCGACCCAATAATTACGTTAAACGCTCTTTAAACTGTTGGCCCGGTTGCGCAGCGGCCACTTGCGGTAGCTGAACTATGCCTGCCTGTCTCTTTTCTCTGTGTCACCTTTTTTACAACCTCTCTCTCTTTCTTTGCAGATTTTTTATAGCTCTGCGACCTCCATAAAACCATAATTTAAGACTTGGTGAATATTCATTAGGTGGTATTGTGTTTGAGGAGGGGACAGGGGAGCGCAGGGGTGGCTGGAGTATTATCCTAAATTGTTTGAAAGTGGTGAAAACCTCCAGAAAAAAGTCTTCTTCTTCCTCTCCCGGTGCTCACGGTTATCGCTCATATTCAGTGTTTGGCACAGCTCCGCTCAGCCTCTCCGTCCTGATGTCTTGTGTTGTCAGCACTGGCTGGCCCGCTGAAAGCCCATTGTGCTATTGTACTGTCACCACAATCCGCTAATACTATAAACACTATAAATTAGCAGATGGGTTTGATCTCTGAAAGCCTGCCCTTTCCCCCGATTGTAAAAGCCGCTTTGTGCGACAGCAGCGGCCTGGATGCTGAATGGATGCGGGGCGTCGGAGCCTCGAACCACAACAAACACACACAGCACAATGAGCATTTTTACGCGTTACAATGCTGAAAGGTAACGCGTAAAACCAGGAAATATGGTGAGCGTGTAGTTTTATGAATGCATGTGCATAAATCTGGCTCTTGTGGAAGGAAAATCCATTCTCAGTTTTTAAAGATAATCAGGTAGTTTATTTCAATTCAGCAATGATGTGATGTTTCTCTCCAGCCTCTCTCACACACAGGGAGAGATGGAGAGAGAGAGAGAGAGAGAGAGAGAGCTTTGCCAAGTACTTATTATTTTGGAGAAATCAGGTCCCTCCTCATTAGTCGGAGCCTCCTGGCAGTAAGTGGACAGATTTTGCTCGTCACAGGCCTCCTATTTAATTCCTATCACCTTACCATCCTCCACTCCCACTGTGTGTGTGTGTGTGTGTGTGTGTGTGTGTGTGTGTGTGTGTGTGTGTGTGTGTGCGTGTGCGTGTGTGTGTGGTTAATAAAAAAGGGATTCGCAAAAGCAATATTTATTGGTGCATTTCAGTTTGATGGCTATGTAATAAAGAGAGAAAATATGCAAGGAAATTAAAAGTATATTATTTGCTTGCATTTCAGACTTAAAAAAGTTTAAATAATATGTTTGGGGCTTTTATTTTGAAAAACAGAGCTGATAAAGCAACACACATATAAAGTATTGTTTAAAACTTCTAAGTGAAAACACCTTGAAAAGACCTTTTTTTAAAATATTTGCAATTAATTCCAAGCATCAGAGAAAATGAAACAAAAATAAAATAGGCTTACACAGTTGAGGACAACACATTATTTTTTATTATTGGACACAGAAAAACACACCTAAAGCTGTTGACATAAACTATTGAAGTGTTTGAAATATTATATTTGAAAAGTCTATCAAATAGTTTTTTGGTTGCATTGTTACTCACAAATATCAATTTTCATTAGATTTCAAGGTAAACCTAATTTGTTTGGGTCTTTTAATTTGAAAAACAGAGCTGAAAAAGCAACACACACATAAAGAATTGTTTAAAACTTCTGAAAAGACCTTGAAAGTTAAACGAAATTAAACTAAATAAAATAAAATACAAAGTTAAGGGCAACAAATTATTTTGTATAACAGGGAACAGAAATGTGTGAATAAAACACACAGAGACACACTTTCCGGAGGGTGTGTGTGTGTGTGTGTGTGTGTGTGTGTGTGTGTGTGTGTGTGTGTGAGCCATGCAGCGGTCAGTATGTGTGGGTGACTGAGTGTCAGCAGCGTGGAAGTGTGTGTGATTGAGTATGTTTAAATGTGTGTGATTATCTGGTGCCACTTCCCTTTGCTGCACAGCGAAGTGATACATGTTAGTGTATGCCTCCGTTTGTGTTACTGTGCGCGCGCATTGGCAATATTTTTTCGGTTCTCGCGCTGTCGTCGGTGCGTCCGAGATTTGTTTTGCTCGAGTTGGAATTCTCTGGCAATCAGCAACAAGAAGACTTTATATTGCCCCCCTCCCTCTGTGTCTGTGTGTTCATATACGTGCACATGCGCGTCCCTGTGACAGTTCGAGTGCATGCTTTAATAAGCGTTTGTCTTCCTCGCAGGGACATCCGGGCCTTTTCCCTCCAATCATCCTCCAAACCCTTGGACTGGAATCGGATCTAAATTAAAATCTATAAATTCATTATACAGACTGGCTGGTCGACCCCACCACACACCCTCTCTCCACACACACACACACACACACACACACACACACACACATACATCACACACGCACACACACATACATCACACACACACACACACACACACACACACACACACACACACACACACACACACACGTATATGAAAACACGTTTGTGTGGAAAAAATCTAACACGAGCTCTGAAAGCCTAGCACATTATATAAATAGTTTATAAAAAATATATAAATATAAAACATAATTTTTTTTGCTTTACATGTTTGTTGCATGTAAAGGAACATTGTTTGTGTTACTTTACATGTTACACGTTTCAGATGCTTTCATCATATATAGAAAGGAAAAGAAACAATGGTATCATGTGATGTCATCAAATGTAAGAACCAACAAAAATCAGTGGAAAGTTCTTGCCAAATAAACAACATATGACTACATTCTGATATGTATTTTGCGATTAACACAAACTCTACCATGAGATGAAAGGATTCAGAAAATATAAATAGAGCAAAATTAAGGCAATGTGGCTCCACATTTGATTAACCCGCCTGTGTGTGTGTGTGTGTGTGTGTGTGTGTGTGTGAGAGAGAGAGAATTACACTTATACAGGAAGTGAAAAACACAGCCAAATCAAATAAAAATGTTATTTTCATGGTCTGGTGGCTTTGTTTGAAGGGTTCTATTATACCACTTGTGAAACACATTAAATTCAATATGTTTCACAAGTGTTACAATAAAGCAGAGGCCTGTCTCAACAGACCGTCACACACAGAGAAACACACTGAAGGACCATATAGGCTGAATTGTAGAAATACTGACATCATGTATGACCCATACCCCCCAACTCTCCATCCCAATTTTTAACATATGCATCCAAAATAATATAATATAAATTATACTTTCTGCAAGCCTATTGCTTTATATGCTGTTTCAGAGCCATCTCCTGCAGATTTTTCACATGAGCTTGATAGATTTTGTAATTTATATAATACATATACATATATATATATATATATATATATATAAATATATATATATATATATATATATATATATATATATATATATATATATATATATATATATATATATATATATATTGATTAGGGGTCAATTTCAGGTATACAGAAATAAGCCCATAAAACAGTCACCATGCACATGCAAAGACAGACCTCCCCATAAGGTGCTAAAACCCCCAATTCGCAGAAAAACATGCAGAGGACATGACCTCCCGGTCCTGTCCTCACTCCTACAGCTCCAGCCGTGTCAGATGTTTGCAGCAGTCCTGCAGTCAGAGCAATAAAGCTCTAGCCTGCAGCAGTGCCACATTACAGCCGGGACAGTGTCTGCACTGAAGGCTCTGCACTGGAAATCAATAATAAAGTTAATCCATTTTCTTTCTTCAGCTGCTTTACACCCAGCAAACAGACAGTAAGATGTTTACAAAGATAGGAGAAAGGACTGTTGGACACTGGAAGCTGATTATAATGGAAAAAAATCATAGTGTACCTTAACAGAGCTAATTAAACACATTCAGACTTACTCTGTCATTCCTGTGTTATGCCAATAATCCGTTCCATTACACATCTATGAGAAACAACCACAAGCCTGCTGTCTTTTAGCTGCTTTTTGATTTAGTTTGAGTCTATTAAGGGTTCCAAATGAGCAGAATAGCTACAGGCATATTTAATCTGATTTGTGAAGACTTTGAGGTTTTAAAAAAGACTCAAATGTACCAGCAGTAACATCAAAAATTTAAATCTACCCCTCTCTGAGCTGTGAACATGTGACCTCAGTTTCTCCTTAACCTTCAGGCGATGCATGACCTCATCAAGACAGAAGGTCACCATGATTTCTGTGCTCTTACTCAGCACTGACTCATGCACATTTCACATGAGGAGCAATGGATTTTTTCTACTTTGAATCAGATTAGCAATGCTCTGACACGCATGACCCTCAGCATGTTCCAGACTGTGTCTATTTCTGCTTACTCTCTCTATTCAGGGGAAACTGCTACTGGAAGTAGCTTTTCACGATGCAGTTGACTCAAACCTGCATGTGTACATCTCTTATAAGTCTGTGAAGTAAACAACATTGGCACAGACAGCTGAACCAACAGTGGAACCACATCATTTAGTAACTGTTTTATGGTGTTTACAAAGCCACAAGTCAAATGTGTTTGCCAGGAAGTGGAGGTGGCAACAAGTGGCAGCCAGGTTTGGATTGAGACTACAGTGGACATGAAGGGGTTAAGTATGAGTGAGACAATATAAAGGGTTCATTCATAAAATATTTTAAAATGTTTGTTATTAAATATTAAATTTAGAGCAAATGCTATGAAGTTTTGGTTGAAGCTTGTGATGACACCAAGAAAAATAAATGTTTTCTTTTTATTGTCTTCATTTGTTTTGTTTTTTAGAAATGTAATCGAAATTGAGGTGTGCGAGTAACAATGCAACAAGAAAACAAGAAGTTTTTGATAGTTCAAACACTTCAGTAGTTTGTGTCAGCAGCTTTAAGTATGCTTTTCTGTTTCCTACAATACAATTTAATTTGTTATCCTTAACTTTGTATTTTGTTGATGCGGGGAATTAATTAAACATCTTGTAAAAATGCCTTTTCAGAGTCTTTTCACTGTTGTGTATAGAAGTGTTAAACAATACTCCGTGAGTGTTGCTTATCAGCTCTGATTTTCAAAATAAAAGCCCCAAACAAATTGTTTAGACCTTTTGAGTCTGAAACGCATGTAAATAATATACTGTTTTTTTTCACTGACTGATTTTCCAACATCTCCTGTTTAATTTCATTTCCGACATGTTAACACAAAACGTCCTCATCAATTTTTCAATTAAGTATATTTGAGGAAGCAAACAAACAAACAAAAAAAAAAGGAATGCTATAAATAAAAATACTAATTGAAAACTAATTGCCAATTTTGTAATCCATATTTTTAGATGGCAATTACAATATGATAATTCCATTTTAAGGGAAAGTCAACATTTTATGGGGTAAATTGGGTGGTAAAAAAACCCCAAGACTACTGAGTGCAAACAAGCTCATCTTATCTCATGAGTTTATTTAGGCCAGTCACACTTGTAACTCTTTATTAGAATTTTGACTCAAAAGCTTATATGAACATTTTATATTTTTTTCCACTCTTTTTGTTGCTAGAACCAATAGAGGAAAAATGGATCTTGAACAAAAATACAGAACATAAAGCCAAAATGATGACTTATAGGCTACTCAAAAAAGTGGACTTACTTAATCAGAATTATGATCTTTAACATAAAAGCTTGACTTACCATCAAGTCATCAATGTCAAATCATTAACATGTTAATTTCTCTTCTATGCTATTTTTTATTAACACAATTATTCTGTTTTCAGAATAGATTTCACTGTCTGCACTGATATCTTTTGACATTTAAACTGAAACGTCTCATTATGTGTTTAAACCATTCTGAAAACAGCAACATTCTCTGTTAACCTCTGTTTAATATTATTTTCCACTTGTACTGAAATCTTTTAACCAACATGAGCCTTATTATTTTTCCTCACATTTCATCTGTGTTTCTCTTTTCCTGGTTGACTTCTGTAATGTTGGATGCAAGAAAAATGTATTTATTTCAACAAAACGGAAATACATCACCACAATATAGCCTACAGTCATTGAAAAATATTAGGGCATTGTTTTCTTCAATTTCTTGTTCATTTTAATGGCTGGTACAACTAAAGGTACATTTGTTTGGACAAATATAATGATAAGAACAAAAATAGCTAATAAGAGTTTAGTTTAACAGCTGATATCTAGACATTTTCCATAGTTTTCTTGATAATGATTTTGGTTTTTATCAACAAACAATGGAAAATGGCTAGATATCAGCTCTTAAACTAAACTCTTATTTTTGTTCTTATCATTATATTTGTCCAAACAAATGTTGTACCAGGCGTTAAAATGAACAAGAAATTGAAGACTGTACGTAGGCTACATGACAAGTGTAAACTATGGATTTGATTTAATTTAAAAAGAGTGATGTGTTGATGTGTGCAGGTGCCGACAGAAGGCGCGGGCGGCAGACGTACACCCGTTATCAGACGCTCGAGCTGGAGAAGGAGTTTCACTTCAACCGGTACCTCACGCGGCGGCGGCGGATCGAGGTGGCGCACGTGCTCTGCCTCACGGAGCGGCAGATCAAGATCTGGTTCCAGAACCGGAGGATGAAGTGGAAGAAGGAGAACAGAATGACCGGGAGCGGCTCTACAACAGCACCTTTACCTGCTGCTGGAGATGATGGTGATGGTGAGGAGGAGGAAGAGGAGGAGGAGGAGGAGGAGGAGGGATAATATTCACTGTACTGGACACTTAAACATCACACTTTCTACTTTTATTTTCCCCATTGTAATTTCACAAGTGATACAGAGAAATAATAAGTGAGCTTTCCCTGCAACCAGCAGTGGTGGAGAAAGTATGAGACGTTTCAGTTCAAATAAAAACAGAAAAGAAACCAGAATAGAGAAAATGTGACCAGCAGGCCGAGGGATATTAGATAAATGAAAGAAAGTATTAGCAGAAATTAGCAGAGGAACTGTTTTGCATTGCTTTGAAATGCATTGTTAATTACACTAAAATTACAGTGGTGGAAAAAGTATTCAGATCCCTTAGTTAAGTAAAAGTATTAACACCACACTGTGAAATTACTCCACTACAAGTAAAAGTCCTGCATTCAAAACTTACTGAAGTAAAAGTACAAAAGTATCAGCATCAAAATGTACTTAAAGTATCAAAAGTAAAAGTAGGATGCGTTATGCAGAATGGACCCACTCAGATTGTTTCATATATTCTAAATATATTATTGGATTATTATTATTGATGCTTTACGTAAGCAGCATTTCAAGTTTCTCAAGATGGCTCACTATAACTACTTAATATAACTTTATGAGGTTTAATTAAAACAAAAAATGCTTAATCACTTAAAATTAATCATGTTTTTATGTTAAATCTCGACCTGAAAAGTAACTAAAACTGTCAGATAAATGTAGTGGAGTAAAAAGTACAATATTTGCCCTAAGTGGAGTGGAGTAGAAGTATAAGTATTTTTGTCTTGTTTGTTTGTTTTTGTTGTTTTAAGTGTTTTGTTATAATCACAGTTTTGTTGGTGTAGGCTACTAAAAATCAATTGTATGTGATGTCAGACCATCTTTTTTTTTATTGTTCAAGTAGGGGGCAGACAAATATAAGAAATGTTTTCTTCTTGCTGCTACTTTCCAATCATGAAGGTGTAGAATGTGTCTCTGTACACATTTTGTTGTCCACCTTCATGAAAGGAACAAAATAAATAAATAAAAAAATAAAATATAAAGTTACATATAATGGAAATCCTCGAGTAAAGTACAAGTACCTCCAAATTGTACTTAAGTAGGCCTACAGTATTTGAGTATTACTTAGTTACATTCCACCACTGGCAACCAGTTTATCATCGTCCAGTAAACAACTATGTGCAAAGAAACAATTAGAATTAGACGTCTGTGCTTTTTATGATGAATGCTTAAATGCAGTTGTTGATCTTTATAGAGTTAGCTCAGGCTAAAGGAAAGGAAGGGAGAGAAGTCACAGGTTTTTATCCAGAAACAAAAATAAAAAATGTATTGATCCTGATATAAAGTGTGGGGGTCTTCTCAGCGGTCCCCTTCTGTCCAGTGTCTGATCTGTAGCAGAGAGGGACAAAAGTGAGAGAATGAAGCAGCAGCACTTGTGATTTTCTGTCTTTCTTTTTTTTTTTTAGCGGTTTATCGTAATATCAGACTAAAACAACATCTCTACTGTGCTCACTACAGAACTGTAACTCAACTCACAACCATTTTCTGATCATTCAAAGCACAAAATATCATAAAAAATAAAAATGTAATCACTTGATGATGCTTTCTGTAAATAATTATTATTATTATTGTGTTTATAGTGCTTTTAAGTTTGTTGTTGAATGCTTGCTTTTCAAAAAGTTTGATTCATAAAATGAATGTTTTAAAATATTTTATTTCATCAGAATCACACAAATATTTCAATCAGCCTGAAAAATGAAATATGTGACCTCTGCCATCGGTTTGCACCTGTCCTTAAAGTAAGAATATGGCTTTGATCCTGTCCTATTTGGTTTTTTTTTTTTTTTTTTTGAAAAATGGCTACTAGTTTTATTTTTGTCTTTATTTATTTTTGTTGTAGACTATTTGTTCCTGTGTTTTCATGTTGCCTGAGACAAACGTGTTCAGACCATAATGCACAATAAAAAAACTGAAACTGTTGCCATTTCTTTTAGGTCGTTATCACTTGTTATCACCAGCAGCTGTTTAAGAGGTTTTGTAATTTTAGTGGTTGTGTTGAAAAGTAGAACCGCTTTATAACATGAACACAGTGAGACTATACAACCACTAGTGCATTGTCAATAATAAGAATAAAGACAATGACGAATCATAAATAATTATCATGTAGTTATATTCAATATTGGTCTTATATTTGCTTCAACAGCACATATTTAGTTTCCTTTATCCAGCCAATGTTGGAATGAGAAAATAAAATATCAAGGAACCTTCTGGATTATGTCAAGTTCCTATTGTAGATGTGACATACAGTTTACTGATTTTTAAAAATATATAATTTAGTGTAAAAACTGTTTATATCAGCCCTCTCTAACCACAATCATTCAGCAGCGATGATTCAAACAAAAAAAAACTTGAAATGAATAAAAAATACATATGTGAGATACATTTTGGACAAATCTTTCAATTTTTTACACGTGAAAACATCTGATGCATCTAAACCACATTCAAACATTTTGTGTGTTTTACATAAAAAAAAATACAAATCCACAAACTGCATATCCAGGTAAAACTAAAATGTTTAGCTGGGCATGTTTGACCTAGTTGATATCCTTTAACGATTTCAGTCCACAAATGAGAAAATGTTTGTCTCTCTCTCGCACTGTGGAAGTCTAATCAGAGAAGAAGCGTTATTAAGTTCCAAACATCCTTTATAGGCCTCGCTTTGACTTGAGAGTGTAATCATGACTTTCACACATTGTAAACCTCAGTAATGAGTGCCGATGTGCTCTTAAAATACCCTCACATTGTTTACAGGTTTAAATATATGAATGGTCTTTTACCTCCCACTGTCACTGCTAATAGCTAAATAACATTCAAACTCTCAGTATTTACACTTGCACCTTTATTTGGTATCTATCTATCTATCTATCTATCTATCTATCTATCTATCTATCTATCTATCTATCTATCTATCTATCTATCTATCTATCTATCTTTTCTTTTTTAAATGAAAAACTCTTTTGTATTTATTATTATTTCCATCACATGTGTATTTATTATTATTATGAGGCATTGTGAACGAATGTAAAGAGTGATGTAAAGACTTCAGTGTCTGGATAGGGTACGCAAATTGACGTTTCAAATGTAATATATATAATGATAATAATATATCTATATATCTATATATCTATATATATATATAGATATATATCTATATCTCTATATATATATATATATATATATATATATATATATATATATATATATATATATTACATTATATCTATATATACATAATACAAAAGAACAGGATATTGAACAAGTCCAATTTTTTAAAACTCTAAACTCTAACTCTATAAACACAACTTTCTTTATGAAAATCTTTTTTTTTTAATTATCTGACCTCGTTTCAAGATTTTTTTTCATAATTCACAATGTTAGTAGATTTCAGTGGTTTAAACGGAAGTCCCTGCAGACCGACAGACCCCCGACAACTCCCAGTCCACATGCACTCTCCCCACATTTTACCTGACTTACTTCGCAGCGTTGCGGGCCAGAAACGTCCAGGTTTAATCCATCCGAGCTGCACAACGTCTCACCAAATCCAAAAGGCGATTTGAAGAGGACAGGGCTGCCTCTGGAAGTCATCTGCTGTCTGTAAGAGCACATAAAGTGTTGGAGGACGGCGGTGGTGTGAGGGGGGATGTTATAGCAGGTCCTAATGTCTTTATTGCGTCCATGAAAAGGCCGGAAACCCCAATAAAAGCAACAAACAGACAAAGACGGTGGCCTGATCAGTCTGTTTGTGCCTCCTGCTCTGTGTTGCAGCTCTATTTTCTGTTAATTTTTAACTCGGAAGATTTGCATAGAGGAAGCGTTGGATCCGCGTCTCCTGAGCACCAGACGTGCAGTTCGGAAGGGTCACATGTGGGTCACTGAAGGTTTAAAATCAAGTTTTAAAAATGACTAACTAAATGTGAAAACTGTCTGCGATTAGAACAGATTTTATGTAGCACTAGGCGTTATTTGATGCTGTTTGGATAGAATATTCTAACGCGGATTCAAATATTGGTTTTCTTCGTAAATGCGTAATTGTACATTACATGCTTAATAATACTGAGTGATAAAACAGGAAACTAGGTTGACCAGGTGTAGCCAAATTCTGCAGTCATATAAGTTGCTGTTGGCTGTAGCATTTTACCTTGTCCCACCCACAAAAATGTGTCGCTGAAAATATAATTTTGGACAGATTCCACCCCAGCTCGCTTCATGGTGCTGCATCTAGCTTATTTAACATTCAAGATGCGTTTGGGCTCATGGATCCTGCGTGGGTGGACAGAATCATCATTAACAAAATTAAGAATCAAATATTTAACTCATGAATCAAGCAGAGGAAGCCAATTCCCCCTGAAAAGATTAGCCTCCCGGTTATTCAGGCGTGTTTTGTACAACTCTTCTCTGAGTTAAAGCCGTCCTCTAACCGCATTTAACTGTTGTAAAGCAAGATTTTATGCAAAAAGGAAAAAAAGAAAAACATCACTGCGACTCCGGGCCTGGAGGCCGTTAAAGTGGTGACGCGTTGCCGCATTGCGAAACGCTTCTTCGGGCCCGCACCGACACCCAGGTGATGCTGTTGTGGCTACAAACTGCCACCGGGCCACATTTCACCCAGTTCACCTCCACCCGTGTGCAGCACTTTAACACCTGCATGCAGCCTTTACATCCATTTAGCTATTTAAAATCTAAATCTCAAGTCTTCAACATATGTGCATGGTAATGTGTTCCCCTGAAAATTATATTTTGCCAATATAAGGCAGTGTAATTTGGTTTTCTTGCGTCGTGACGCAGGCTGCACCTTTCTGCAGGATCCCCATACTGCCCTGTGTATCCTGCATTAGATATCAAAGTTATGTCTTTTTGATTGCATTTAGATTATTATTTTTTTCTTTTTTTAATGTTGATTAAATGCATTTGATGCATTTAAATATTTTCTCAACTCTGTTTCATTCACATCATCCAGCGAAAATAAGCCAGGCCTCTCCCTAGCCAACACAGTACAAACAAACGTTGTTATTCACAAGAAGTAAAACAAAGCAAAATGCTCAGTTTCCTCTGTGAGAGCTGCTGCTTGTTGTTCTTTGCAAGGGCAGAAGAAAAAGAAAATGGCGGCGCAAAGAAAAGGGAGAAAGAGAAGGAGCAGCTCCCCACTAACAGCACTCCATGAAGAAATGCAATAAATTCCTTGTTGTTTTATGAAAATTTACAACTTTGTGATACAAGTTTATGAGTGGCCGCGCGCGGGGATTGGCCAACGGGCTGGTCATGTGGACGCGCTTAACGTGAACATGAACTTTTTATGATTTCCCAAGTGGCTATATTGCTGCTGCACTCCGCTCCGGCCCGAGCAGCCGCCTCTCCTCTCCTCTGCTCTGCTCTCCTTCCTCGCGCTGCCCGGGGCTCGCGAGGCGCCGCGCGGAGCCGGGTAACCGGGAGGAAATGAACGCCCGGCTGTAATTAAACGGACTAGTTAATGAGAGTACTAGTTGTGAGTGAGGAACCCGGCACGAGGAGACGTTGACAACAACCCGCCCCCTCCCCCCTCCTCCTCCTACTCCTGCTCTTCCTCCTCCGCTATGGCTCCGCGCTCCGTCTGGTCTCGTGCTGCTGTCTACGCTAAATCGGCGGACCGAGATCGGGATAGTTCCGCCGTGATGAGGCGAAGAGGGGCCGAGCCGCGATACCAGAACCATTTTGGGGATGACCTCATTATTTTTATTTCTAATTTTAATTGGCGTTTTATCTCACTTGTCACCGCGAGGAGGATGATGATGGTGATGATGATAGGGGCGGTGATGAAGATGACGGCGGTGTTTTGACGACCGTGTGACAACGGGGGGAACATACCCCCCTCCAACTCCCCGTCTTCCATCCTCACATCCTCGCGCATGCAGCCACCCTTTCCATCCAATTACCATCCATCCATCCGGTAGGCTGTCTCGTGCCATTCCGGGGTGCCTCGCTGCCTGCACGCGGGACGCCGAGTGAGCTGCAGGTGTGTGGGACTCGTGACGGATTATCAACAAACGGTAAGAGCCATTCACGCACGTTCCTCCTCCGGCAGCCCTGCGCGCGCTGCTGCTGCTGTATATGCGCATTGTTAAAGGAGCAAAACAACTCCAACTGCAGTGCTGTGCGTGATTCTGCTGCTTCTGCTTTACACATTAACGGTACAAATGAGGTGTTACTTTTCCATCTGAGATTAAAGCGTTTCCTGGCTGGATTAGGGTGCGTGATGAACTCTGCAGATGGATTGGCTCTCTAAGTGGTGGGATTAGCTGTGGAAGTGCCATCCATCGGTTAAAACTCGGCTGTTTGAGATCCGGAAGATTAGCTCATGTCGTTTTGCCCCGAGCCGTTCACGGTGAACGGAGGGAGGGGGTAGATGTGTTCAGAGAGAGGGCTGGCTGTCATGGCAGGGCAGGTGTGCTAGGTTTCTCATCTTACCATTTGAAGTGATTTAAAAATTTTTTTAATGAAAATATCCTGTTTTTGTGGATTTTTTGTGTCTCTTATATGATATTATTTACCTGGTTTATTGCAGATTATCTCACCTCTGGCTCGCTGTGGTTCTAAATTGCCTTTTGTGCTTTCAGTGTGTGTGTTTTAATTGTTTCACTTCCAGATCTCAGTGGAAGAGCTTCCAGGTTTCAGATGACTGTCAGGCTGTGTGTGTGTGTGTGTGTGTGTGTGTGTGTGTGTGTGTGTGTGTGTGTGTGTGTGTGTGTGTGTGTGTGTGTGTGTGTGTGCACAGACACAGGAATGCTGTTTTTTCTGTCTCAGTCCGTCCAGCCCACTTTTATGACTTTGTTTCCCTTCTCATTTCCTCCCTGCGGCGGGCGGGCTGTTTTTTTATGTCTACACCTAACCGGCCAGGACACCGCCCAACAACTCCACCACCACCACCAACCCCCCACTTACTCAGTCTCTCTCTCTCTCTCAGACACACTCACACACACACTCACACACACACACACACACACACACACACACACACACACACACACACACACACACACACACACACACACACACACACACACACACACACACACACAGTAGATGTGTCTGTCTGTCTTCTCATTTGGTCTCCAATTTGCTGTTGTCTCAAATATCAAACACCTTGTGAGGTGTTTGATATTTGAAGGGAATTCCTTCACCCCCCCCAACCCACACACAGATACACAGGGAGCTTTTTTGCCTGAGAAAAGTTCCTCAGATTATTAATAATATTATATTAGTATATATTAGCTTGCTTCACAGGATATACAGTTATAAATGTCCCTGCTGCATGTCACTTACTTTACATGAAAAGGCTAAACAACAGGCTAATTAGCACACACTGAGCACATAATAATGTAGTGGCCTACTAACTATAATAATAATAATAATAATAGTATTTTATTATTATTTTTTATTTTTACAGTCGTGTATTGTTTGTTGTGAAACTACTGACTCATATTGACCTAGGCCTATACACTAGCTCATTGAACTTTGTGGACATTCCTGACCGTGTACGTGTGATAGATAGATATTATTCCCTATAACCAGGAAAGTTGAGTTTACCTTCAGCAACCAACATCATAATTACATTATATTTCACATGTAATAACAATTTCAATTTATTTGCTACTCTGCCTTTGCACTGTTACTGTTTTTTTTCTATTTGTTTTACTTTTTATTTATATCTTGCACACAATTTGACTGAATAAATAAATATCTTATCTGATATGGTTGTATGCCTCTGAGAGTTTGCGCACTATTGTGGAAATGTGATGAGAACGGTAAGCAGTAACAGACGGTAAGCAGCATGAGGTCTTATAGGAAGCTTTATTTCTGCAGTTTTAGAAGGCGTCCACAATACACACATATAGACATTTTTAGAAAAAAAAGTGTAAATATATATTATATTTTTTTTTAATTATATACATACATAAATATACATACATTAGGCTATATATTCACAAATTATATACATACATATTTCCATGTCTGCTACTAAACGTTCATACACATCCCAATTCAACATTTTATAGCTTTGAATATTCCTCCTCGGACAGGCATTGATAGTAAATCCGCAGAATATCCGTAACACCTCGAACTGGAAAGATTATTTTATTCTTTCTTCATCTCTGGAATGATGAAGAGAACAATGTGATACTCTCTGAAGTACGGCATTGGCTATCTGTCAGAACTAATTCACTAATATAGCATTATAATAAGCTTAAGTACTCTGCTACGTTTCCCATTAGATAGAAGCGTATTATTGGCAAGCAGAAGCGTATTTATCTTACGTTTCATTAAGGATTAAGGATTCATATTCTGCTAAATTCCAGATCACTTTTTTTCCAGGTACAATGCCATTTAAAAAAAAAATTAAATACCTATAGCAACTATGTGTAAGCGATACAGCTGTAATGTTAATTTCACCTACAAGTTCCTTCCTTCATTACCATGCGACACAAGTCTCGGTTAATATAACAGGCGTGTGTTAAAAACGGGGAGAGAGAAGGGACAAAGACTAAAATGCAACATAACAATTGCGCCTATTTGTGCTGTTCATTTTAACTTTATTATACTATATAATCTATGCAAACTATTATTAATAAATACTTAATTTCTTAGTATTTATAAGGACTTTAGTTGCCCCAGTCAGTAAACGGATAGGATACATATCTAAAGCTGAGAGAAACATTATTTCCATGAGTCTTTGTAATTAAGTCAGTTACCTAAAAGTCGTTATTATTTTTTGTCAATAACAGTTTTATGATAATTAATATTATTGTTAATATTCTCATTATATTGTCTCGGTCTAATATACACTTCTCACTTATTTTAGGCTGGCATCCGTAGTGGCAGCAGTTTGAAAAGGCTCGCGGCTCAAGCATCACAAATACTGACATGTCAAAAGAGAAATGTCATTTGTCCATGCAATCTAAGAATAAAACAATATCAGGTATAAATATTGTAATATGTTAATAGTTTAACGTATCAGGAAGTTTTCTTTGTCTTTGGACTGTGCAATAAAGAACATAATAATAAGTGTACAGCTCCAGAGAATCTGTGAGCCGCGACTCTGCTGCTGCGCCAGCACGCTCCTACACAACGCTCTGGTGCCATCTAGCGGCAGGACGAGGACAGTACCAAACACTCCCAAACACGATCACGCTTCATTCTCACTTCTTAAACACACACACACACACACACACACACACACACACACACACACACACACACACACACACACACACACACACACAAT
>NC_081529.1:14505344-14552844 GCF_030273125.1 Centropristis striata | reverse complement strand
ATAATCATTATGATAATCATAATCATAATCATAATAATAACATAATAATTATTATAACATACACAATTATTACTATTATAGGAAACTAATACTACTACTAACACTAATAATAATAATAATTATAATAATTATAATAATAATATGATAATAATTAAATAATTATAAAAAGAACAACAATTATTATTTTATGATTATAAGGCCTATTATAGCCTGCATGTTATTATATTATAATTATTTCATTAATTTAATAATTAATTTAAATTTGATTATTAGTATCATTATTAACCTATTGTATTTAATTTATTATGGACGTTATAATATTCTATTGTAATAGTTTAATTATTATTATTATTATTATCATTATTATTAGGCCTATTAGTAGTAGTAGTAGTAGTAGTAGTAGTAGTAGTTGTAGCCTATTTAAAACAAATTATACAATTATATTAATTCTATAAAATTCTATATTATTATAACTACTACACATATATCTATATGTCTATTTTTTTAAGTCTCGCATTTTGCCAAAAGATATTTCTTCAATTAATGTGAATAAAAGTTGGTGAATTTTAGTCCTATACAGCAACATGTCCGTCGCCTTACCTCACAAAAGTCAGTCAACTTTCTTTCTTTCTTTCTTTGTTAAGAATCCGGTAAACTAAATGTAGGACGTTGAATGTTCTGAACACAAGAAGGGGCCAACTTTAGAGAAACACAGAACTTTTTCAGTGAAGGATTAAGGAGTAGGATTCACTTGAGTCCAAAGCGCTGATGTACAGGAGGATTTGGTAAATGCGCAAGTGAGATAAACGCAACGCACTGACGGTCTGGGAATGCGGACTGTCTGACTTTGAGATATACAGCCATATATTTTTCTATTAAACATTTATGTTTCCTTCACTCTCACATGAACTGCTGTTTCCAACCGGACACGCTCCCCATGTTCCCTTTACCAAACAGTTTCCAGTCTCCGTTTCCGACCCGCAGTCTCCCTGTCGCTCTGCCGTTTGGTGCCGTTTGCCGCCGCTCTTCTCCCAAACTGCCACACACCTGCAAAGACAAATCACAATTTATAAGCTATACATGCATAGAACAGGCCACTGAATTAATAATATTTCAAGGCAGTCCCATGGACACAGACATAATCTCAAATTATTGCGAATGAAGCAATAAGTCACATGACCCTTACAACTCATTTTCAGTACAGCTGACTATTATTGATGTAATATTTAGTTTTTTTTAATTATTATTTATTTCTATGTCTCACTGATTTAGCTGCACCTGGTTGTCCGATTATGGAATTAGATGCAAAAATGTGAGACTTAATGGTAAAAAGCTTGAAATATGTCGCAGGCTATATTATTATTAACCCAAAAGTGAAATTATTAGCTTACGTATGCTCCTGATATACATTTTGTCACATAAGATTATTGGAACATTATCCAAAACAATGCAGCATGTATAAGATGCACACAGCCTTTCATTAGTTTACTCATAAATTCAGCATATTGTATTAGTTGTTTACAGACTTAGACTCTATCTACTGCACACGATCATTATAAATATGTCAGAAAGCAGGCTACCACTAAGTTATTATTTTCTTTATGATGCCAAAGCCTGTGTTCTATGTGCTGTGTATGTAATAATAGTATTACCGTCCTGTGTGAGTCCCGGGCTGTAGGCCATGCCTGTCCTGCCCTGACTGTTAGTGCTCATTAATGATTAAACCACAGTCAGCTCCAACACAATGCTGATGCTTCCCGTTCCCACAAAGCAGAGAGGAAACGGAGCGTCCTGCTGGAGAGGGGGAGAGAGAGAGAGAGCGAGAGAGAGAAAGAGAGAAAGAGGGAGAGCATGAGAGAGCAGAGAGAGAGAGTGAGAGAGAGAGTGAGAAGGAGGTCAAAAAAGAAAGTTAAAAAGAAAGATGCCATAACAGAAAGCGAGAATCGAGCATTTAACTTATTATCTGCCCCCTGCTCTGAACAGTGTTACTTTAAAAAGAGAGAGGACATGGAGAGGAATGGACCGGGTGGGAGGGTAAAGTAAAAGTAAAAATAGAGTCTTTGTCTCTATTTGTCAGTCGGACTGTCTGCAGTTTGGCCATGCAGACAAGTCAGAGCCTGTAGGAGAAACACAGAGACACACAGAGAAAGAGATTTATTTATGGCTGCGGTTATTTTACGACCTCAGCGACACATATTCCACTTGTAAGTGCGAATGAAAAGCAGGCGTAGATGTGTAATTTTATTCTAAAGAATTTCTTGTGCTTTCTTCCTTGTTTCTTTAAAATAAGAAAAAGAAGTGCAGAACAGTGAAGGCAATTTCTTCATAATTTTGTTAGTCAAAACTACGAAGTATATAGTGTGTGTGTGTGTGTGTGTGTGTGTGTGTGTGTGTGTGTGTGTGTGTGTGTGTGTGTGTGTGTGTGTGAAAGAGAGAGAGAGAGAGAGAGAGAGAGAGAGAGAGAGAGAGAGAGAGAGAGAGAGAGAGAGAGAGAGAGAGTGTGTGTGTGTGTGTGTGTGTGTGTGTGTGTGTGTGTGTGTGTGTGTGTGTGATTAATGTAAGTACATTAGAGCTTTTATGCTGCTCCACTGTTTCTATATTCCTTGGTTTTATTTATTGGGCTACAAAAACGTTTAACTTCAAATAGCCTCTATACAAATTATTATTATTTTTGTAGTTTAGTTGTTTAAGATAAAATAGTCAAATGGGATACAATATTTGTTAGTAGTTATTCTAACACATATATTAGGCTATATTATATTAAGCTTTTTTTTAAATTACATATTATTTTAAAACATTTATATTTTTGTTGTATCCATACCTCAACAGGAACATTTCGAGCCTATTGATATGTAATTAATATAAATATTTAGCTGTAGGACTATGCGGCGATACACTCGAAATAATTTACCTGAATATGAAAAGAGTTTCAGGCGCGAGGCTAGAATCTAATCAAGGTAGGAAATATAAATTGTGAAAATTTGTTTCTACTTCTCCTTTTCCATTACAGCCTAACCAGTTTCACAGAAGCAGAAAATAATAATTAATAGCACACACTGATCAAACCGAACCTACAACTGGAACATCAATATCTTTCATCAATAAAATATCAACATCCATCAGATCTCTTCCAGATTAATCAAATACTCGTCGGACCGATGCAGCAAACAACTGCGATGAAAAGTCTTCGGTAAGAGGAGGACAGACACACACACTCACACTCACACTCACACACACACACACTCACACTCACACACACTTTATGGGGGGCATAAATCTACCCACCGACCCAAATATAACAATTACAAAAGTACAAACACCTCAATTACAGACGTGAATAGCCCACATTATATTGTAGGATAACTCAAATCCCAGTCTCGCGCGCGCGCACGCACGCACGCACGCACATACACACACACACACACACACACACACACACACACACACACACACACGGGACCACACATGATTCGTGCGCGCTACCGGCTGTGATTTACGCGCGCCGAATTCATTTTAATACGGTCGGTATTAACAGCAAAGCGCCGGGAATATGTTTTATTACCCAGTTGCCTCTGGTGGTGCAGCAGCATCCCTCTCCTCAGGAAGGGGCGCGCGCGCGTGTGGGTGAGCTGCAGGGTTTTATGGGTCCAACAACAGACGGAGGAGGACACACAGGGAGAGAAAAAATCAATTTAACGCGCGGAGGATTCCGGTGTGATTGCGCAATCTCACCGGGAACCGGAGGAAGATTAGAAAAAGAAATTGAATGAGAATTGGAAAGAGAGAAAGAAAGAGTGGGAGTGGGAGATTGAAGAAGGGAAGTAGGAAAGGAGGGAGGTGGGGAGAGCCCCCCCCCCCCCTCCCCCCTTCTCTTCCTCCTCTTCTTCCTCTCTCCAGCGAAAGGAAAAGGGGTGAACGAATGCCAGGCACGGAAGCTTCCCATTGGTCAGTGTGAGGTCAGCTGGTCTCTGCCTCCCCCTTTATACCCCTCCTCACCCCATCCCGTCTTCTCCACACACAAACACACACATGCACTCCCCCCTCCCTCTCTCTCTCTCTCTCTCTCTCTCTCTCTCTCTCTCTCTGTCCCACACTGGCACTCAGCCACCCAGATACCCCCTCCCCTCCCCTCCCCACCCCACACTCACCCTCCTCACCCCACTCCTCCCAATCTGCGATAAACTAAGTGATAGCAGCAGCCCGTCGGACTGTCGGCTATAAAACACAACAAATCATAAAGTGCAGGCAGGGGAAAGCAGAGGAAGGAGGACGGGAGGGAGAACCGTTAGCCGTTAGCCGTTAGCCTCCTTCTACTCCTCCTCCTTCGTCTTCATCGCGTGAACGTTGTTGTTGTGTTTGTCTCGTGCCCTCCTGTCCTGTCCTGTCCTCCCCTCTCTCCTCTCCTCTTCTTCTCCTCTCTTCTCTTCTTTTCCTTCGCCTACCCGACTTTCTCCCGATGAGTTCCTATTTTGTCAACTCCACTTTCCCGGTGACGCTACCGGTAACGTGTGCTGGCGGGCAGGCGGCGGAGTCGTTCCTGGGTCAGATCCCACTCTACTCGTCGGGATACGCCGCCGACCACCCGCTCAGGCACTACTCGGGGGCAGCGGCTGTCACCGCCGCGGCGGCCGTGGCGTACGGGACGAGCGGCGGCGGCGTGCACCAGGACAAACCGTACCAGGCGTCCACCTACTACCAACAGGCGGCCAACGGAGCTTACGGCGGGCACCGGGCGGCGCCGGGGGTCGGTGTAGGGGGCGCGACCGGAGCCGGTGCCTGCGACTACGCCACAGCGGCGGCGGCAGCGGCTGCAGCGGCGGCCACCAGCTTTTACCGGGACAAGGAGCACCCGTGCAGCCTGGAGGAGCACCAGCTCGCGCTCAGCCAGGACGGCATGCACCGTAAAGCGGAGTGCGCAGGGTTGAGTGGGAAAGGGATGTTCGGTGAAACGATGGACGACAAGCTACAGTCCTCAGCCCCCATTTACCCGTGGATGCAGCGGATGAACTCTTGCAACGGTGAGTGTCTTCTACTTCCTCTCGCTGCTTTCTGCATATTTTATGATCCCCGTCATAAAACTGACGTTTGTTTCCTCTGTCAGTCCCTCTGCTGTCTCTCTCTCTTCTCTTTTCCTCCTCCTAACTGCTTTATGATCCCCGTTTGTTGGCCTGTCAGTCAGTCATGTGCTCGGTATTTTATTGTCCGTCATAAACCGGGTTTGTTTGGGTTGGAGCTCCTGTTACTGTATGTGACCTGCTGACCGGAGCTGCTACCGAGCAGGGGGAAGAAAGTTAGAGAGGAAAAGCCTGTCAGAGAGTGCTGTGGGTGGAAACAATGAACAGATAGAAAGATAGATAGACAGAGAGGAAGCTAAAGCAGGCAATGACTACTAGTCAGTCAACTATTTAAAAAAACAACACATTATTTCTGGTCGATTTAAGCACGAACAAAGGTCTAGTTTTATTTATTTTTTTTACAAAGTTTTTTATATCTGATAAGAGGAAGAATGGTGTCACAGCTCCTGCAGCTATTCTTCATCTTTTCTTTTTTTGTAAGCAGCTTCTCTTCTGTTATCTCACATGCAGCCTGTACTGTTAACCTCGCACTGCTTATGTGCGCCGATCAGAACCGACCACATTAAATATTAGACTTGTAATCAGGCCTCCAGATTCGGAGCAAAAAGTGAGACATACAGGGCCGCTTAAAGAGGAGGAATAATATGATTTATTTGACTTCTCCATATGAGCATATAAGTCTGTCCTCTTTTACCCTGTTGCGTGAATTAAACTTTAAGTATGAAATGATCGTTGTGGGCCACTGTACAGCAAACTCGAGCCTTTGTTTAAGAGAGAAAAGCGGCCTGTTGAGAGTATAGTGAGTAATGGTGGATGATGCAGGGCTACTGTTGTACAAAGCCCTGCAGGACACTCCGAGTTATGACAGATGAGGTGGAAACCGGCTCCGCTGCACAGAAATATATAAGGAATAAAAAGCAACGCGGGCTATAAATGACAGCTGAAGATGTAAATGGTAGCTGGAGAGAGAACAGAGTGGCACAGAAGCCCTGAGTGCTCCTCCATAATCCGGTTTGTCTGACTTTTTATTTATGGATATTTAGATTTAAATATGTGCCTTGAGCAGCACAGTT
This sequence comes from Centropristis striata, assembly GCF_030273125.1. NCBI lineage: Eukaryota > Metazoa > Chordata > Actinopteri > Perciformes > Serranidae > Centropristis > Centropristis striata. The sequence continues at coordinate 14,546,696 of NC_081529.1, read as the reverse complement.
CTCCACTCATGCTCTGCCTTTTCAGATCGATACAGAAACTGAAGCTGCTAAACTGACAACATGGCGATTTGTTTACCACCGGGGGCCAAAATACTGTTAGTGAGGATCAGAGGAGAGTCAAGCCATGGAAGCTGATCCTCACTGAGGGGAATACCCTCTGAAATATCATCGTCATTGCTTTTACTTTAAGGCCTGGCGTTGTAAATATTATTACTATTATTATAGTGAGGGCTGGAAAACTGTAACAATGTGTTTCTTTCTTCTCTGCTGAATGCTGCTATTCACCATGGAGCGAAATTAAAACGGCATTCCCTCAATCAGATAAATAAATGGGTTGTTTTCAATTTTGCGGCGTTTAATTTTTGTCACACATGAAACCAAAAATCATAATTTCCAGCCGTCAATAAAACAATTGTCTCATCAGTATGGCTGGACTAAACATTTCATTGAATATAATAGATAAAAGAAGAAATGTATGAATTTTATTATTATTCCATAATTGCAAGGTTGGGAACAGGATGGATAGAAGCTATTAAAACAAGACGCATTAAGAAGAGGAGAATTAGACGGTGTGTGTGTGTGTGTGTGTGTGTGTGTGTGTGTGTGTGTGTCACACAGGTACATCCTGTGTTTTTCATGTGGTTAACTCTCTCTGTCTCTCATCTCCTCTTAGGGACCTTCGGCAGCCCCGGGAGGCGCGGGCGGCAGACGTACACCCGTTATCAGACGCTCGAGCTGGAGAAGGAGTTTCACTTCAACCGGTACCTCACGCGGCGGCGGCGGATCGAGATCGCGCACGCACTCTGCCTCACGGAGCGGCAGATCAAGATCTGGTTCCAGAACCGGAGGATGAAGTGGAAGAAGGAGAACAAGCTGATCAACTCCTCTTCTTCTTCGTCCTCCTCTTCCTCCACCACGGTGAACTGTGTAGAGGAAGAGGAGAAACGGACGGAGTGAAAAATTGAAAGAGGAAGATTGAGGAAAAGACATGCTGTTAATTCCTTCCCCTTATCGTCTAAAAATTGTCGCTTGTCGGCTGTGAAAACTCTGGGAAAAGTAGCCTATACATTTAATTTAATTCAAATATTAATTTTTAAAAGAAATGTTTAGGCCTACCTGAGCAGGCGAGAGGAGGAGGAGAGGAGGAGAGGAGTTTTTGGATCCCTCAAGAAACCTCCCTGTGTGGTCTTTGTTGAATTTGTGAAAGACTCTTGAGAAGGAACCCTGAGACTGTGGAAAGAAAAGGAGAAAGAAGAAGTTAAAAAGACAGAGAGAGAGGTGGACAGTGTATTTAAAAATACAGCAAATAAGTAAACCGCCAGCCAAGGGTGACAAACTGTGTTAAAACACAATTTCTTGTTGCATTCCAAGAAACCCACTTGACTTCTTCTTCTTCTACTTAGATTTTTTTTTGTCAAATGTACTTCCTTCTGTCAGGCACTTGTTTCGAAGCTTTAGGACTCGACCCCCCCGATTATTTTTTCATATTATTTTGTAAACGTGTTGTGTGTATTATACCTTCAATTAAGACACGCTCAGACACCCAACAACGTGGGGAGGAAGCTATTTGAGAATTGTATGTATGTCATATGGTGTTCATATTTAAACTGTATAGAAATAAGCAAGAAAAATGAAAATAATTGCGGATCAGGAGGAAGGAAGGGAGTAATTGAACCTTTCCAGGTGTTTTACTTTTCCAATATCGAGGAGTGGGCGTGCGAGTGGGAGTGTTAACCTACTGATGTTATTCTCCAAACTACCTAAAAACGTTCAGGAAAGTGTATATTTTATGGATTTTTACATTGTTTGTTTATGTTAGTGTTTTTGTCAAGTAATTACGTATACTATCTATCAGAAATGTTCAATAAAATGTAAAGTATGTATATTGGGAGAGACTCTTCTGTTGATAAATTATCTATTTATGAATTAAAACACAACAGTGACATTTTAGTTCGTGAAAATAACACGGAGAAGTAGAAAGAATTTATGATTTAGTGGCCTGCTTACAGCCGCGCATAAAGACTCATAAACCTTTTACCCTCTTTACTTGAATCATGCACGCACATATTTACGGCGCGGGACCAGGGGCCAAGGCGGACGCACGCGGTTGTCCGGAGGAAAAGTGACAAGGGGCGCGAGCTGCTGCTGATGGCGGGCAGAGCTAATTGATGACCAGACCGAGGGAGAGAAAGTTGACCTGTCCTCGAGCTGACCAGCCAGACACGTCACACATATACACACACACTTCACCCAGACAAAGTGGACAATGTCCTCCAGACCTTTTGAACTCTGCTTGTCCCCTGAATGACCGGCGCGCACCCGGGTTTCTCCAGCTCTTTGCAGGAGAGAGGAGGCTTTCGGTGATGTGCGCACATTAACACAAAAACGCATTTTTCTACCTTAGAAAAATATTTAAACGTTTTTTTTCCTACCTTTATCTCTAGACACATAAAACATATACATATACTGTCGTGGAAAATTATTAGACCATTGTTTTCTTCCATTTCTTGTTCATTTTAATGCCTGGTACAACTAAAGGTACGTTTGTTTGGACAAATATAATGGTAACAACAAAAATAGCTCATGAGAGTTTAATTTAAGAGCTGATATCTAGCCATTTTCCATGGTTTTCTTGATAATGATTTTGGTAATCATCAAGAAAAAACATGGGAAATGGCAAGAAATCAGCTCTTAAATTGTTGTTATCATTATATTTGTCCAAACAAGTGTACCTTTAGTTGTACCAGGCATTAAAATGAACAAGAAATTGAAGAAAAAGGGTGGTCTAATTATTACCATTACCACAACAAGTTACCATATACTGAATGGTAACTTGTTGTGCTGATTATATTTACAGATTATATACAGTATGCATATTAAATCTGCCAATAAAAGCCCGTCCAGTCGTAGAACATGCTGCCAAGGTAATAATGGCATGGGCTGTCAGTAAATCATTTATAGCTCATGGAGAAAATAGCCTAAAATATTTCAGCAGCCTGTGTGTGAGAGGAGCAGTGACTCTATATATTTATTATGATTTAATTGAGTTCAATGAGATTTGATAGTGACTGACATAAACAGAGTTAGACTCGCCAACAATTAGCTGGTGTTAAAAGTTAAGAATTTGATCTGGTGTGTTGTCTGGTTACTGTATGGCTTGTTCTTTGGTGCCAGTGTTGGTATAATTCCCACTGTGAGAATGTCTGCTGTTGTGAGAAGTGGATGTGGGCAGATGTTCTATGTTTAACACAGTGGAAATGTTTTTTTTCTTTGACTCAGAGGGATCAATTACAAGACAGACCAACACCTAACTGCACACATGTCTGTGGCACATTTTCGGCATAGAATGGATCTTTATTTTGATTAAGCTTTCTATCCTCTAGTTATGGTCTTGTGCCTCAAACTATTCAGTTTTCTGAAGTTTTGAAAAGAAGCTTTTGGTTTAGGCTGCATGTTGATTCAGCAAGAGTGAGAAGCTGGTTAATTATGCAATCAAAATCTGTAACATTTTTAACTTTAGTTTAAATATAAATTCTCCAAAACAGGGCCAACTTAACAGCATGTTGACATCTGTACGCAGTTTGAAATGAGAATTTAAGTAGTCTACAAATGACAGTAAATTGTGTTCACATTACATGAAAGAATATCTGCTATTGGATGACTTTGTCCATAAACAATAAGAGCAGAAACAGATTAAGGATGTGTGGCTCCAGATTGGGCACCATGTTCTAAGAGGAATTTAAACCTTGAATCCTGACCAGAGCAACAAAACGTTAGTACCACCAAAAACGTTATTATGACTTATATAAAAGGCACAGAAATAAAATCCAGCAAGTGTTCAATGCTCTGCAGATTGAACATGGTGTTTGATAACCAAACAAAATCATCACCACTGACCTCTCTTATCTGAAACTGTGGAATGTGTTTGGACCAAAGTGAGCAACTAGCTGTGGGTTTCCGTGTGGTGGCAATCTATATATACCGAGGGGAGTGTGTTCAGATGTGTGTGCCAACTACATCAGTGGCTCCTCCTCACTGGCCCTGCACTGACAGGGCATTTCTGGCACACTTTGAGTTCTGTGCTTTCAAGGCCTTCTTTGGCCTGCTTTCAGGCCAACAGCCGGTTGATTTTAGCACTGATTTAAAACAAAAAAAATCATAAATATGATATCTGTTTTGTGCATTTGTACTCCCTGCTGCTGCCTGTTGCAGTTGTTTTATTCTGCCTGGTTACTGTGAGATATTCAAGATGATTTCCATTCCAACTGCTGGTTTTCTTTTGCCTATGCACAGTTTGACAGCAGCTGAGTGTCTGAAACGGCACATATGCACAAGCACATTTCTGCACACACACAGTCCCCCCACAGAGTGCACTCATTTGTATCATTTCGCACAAAAAACTCTGGAATACTTCATCTGCCTGTGTGCATGTACAATGTGTGTGTCAAAGTTACACACACACACACACACACACACACACACACACACACACACACACACACACACACACACACACACACACAGGCACCCTGGCTGAAATGCATCCCAACCCGGGAATCAACAAATCATAAATCAGCAGATTTCCATCCAATGTGGACGTCACAGATCAGGTTTAACATTCCTCCTCTGCAGCTGGAAGGGAGGCTGCAGTGTGTGTGTGTGTGTGTGTGTGTGTGTGTGTGTGTGTGTGTGTGTGTGTGTGCGTGTGTGTGTGTGTGTGTGTGTGTGGGGGGGGGGGGGGGTTACACACAGTAGTCGTCTAAATCTGCCTTTTCCTTCTCAGTGATGACTTGGTGGCAATGAATATGTGAGTGTATGTGGTTATTTTGCTGAAACTTAAAGTTAGACTCTATTGTCCGCATGCTTCCCTACAGTAAAATAAATCTACATTGTGGAGGATGTAGGCCTATACATAGTGCGGTAACAATATTTGTGACAAGTCAAAAGAGGGAACAAAGTCAATATTAATAATAAATGAGTAAATAAAGTCGTTACATATGATGAGGCCACTTTTTATATACAACGTAGATGATCGGAATAAATATATTGTAAAAGACATTTGAACAAAGGAGCCGTTGACACTGTCACTGTATCTCGTCACAAGTGTTATGATTCTATAGAAGTGCGTAAAGACGCAGTAACGTCGTGCGTATTTGACGCAGTAAATATTAAGTCATACTCGTGGCGACTGACACGACATTTATGTTTTTTTTATCTCTTCAGTTCGTTTTTATGTTACCATTTTCCATTTTATTACTATTATGTATTTATCTCTTTCCGTTTTATTTTTTATGTAGGCCAGCCTAAGCAAAGGTCACTGCAGGCCTATGTGATGAGACACACACTCACAGGAGGAGGGGAGAGGAGAGGGAGGGAAGGAGGGAGAGAGATACAATTTAATAACAACTCTCTACGACTCTTATTTTCTCTTGTCTACTTTCTCCCTCTCATTCTATTTCGGTCTTTTTAATCAGTGCAATAAATAATGTCTGCAGTAGGTGGCGCTCTGAGCTCACCCCCGGCACCTCCAACAGCTGAATAAAAGGGAGAGAGAGAGAGAGAGAGAGAGAGAGAGAGAGAGAGAGAGAGAGAGAGAGAGAGAGAGAGAGAGAGAGAGAGAGAGAGAGAGATCCCCCGCCCACCCCTTCATCATTAGAAACCTCAGAGCATGAATTACCTCTCCAAAGTCATCGGCGAGAATTTACGACTGGTCAACAAAAGCACGTGACCGTCTCCTCCCTCTTCTCTCTGTCTCTCTCTCTCTCCTCCCTCACCTCACCCCTCACCTCCCCCATCGCACACACACACACACACACGCACACACACACACACCTCAATCCAACACACTCACACACACCACCCCACCCCCATATTTGGACGGCGCATACATAGCTAAAAACGAAGTACAGTGCAACGCCATAATTCACTAATACATCATAAATCGTTGAAAGTACCCGCGTTATAACGACCAAGAGAAATCTAACAAATCAAGCGCCCCTTAGTACTCAGCTGTAAGCCTGCAACTCTCTAAAACAACCTAAATGAGCTCTTACTTTGTAAACTCGTTCTCGGGGCGCTACCCAAATGGCCCCGACTATCAACTGCTAAATTATGGAGCCGGCAGCGGCGCAATGAACGGCGGGACGTACAGGGACTCTTCCTCCGCCAACATGCACCATGCGACGGGCTCTTACGGCTACAGCTACAATGGCATGGACCTGACCGTCACCAACCGGGGAGGGGGGAGCAGCGGCACCGCCAACACCGGAGGACACTTCGGTGGTGGCTCGGTCGTCGGGGACTCCCGGGGCTTCGGCTCGCCAGCCCCGGAGACGGGCTTCAGACAGCCGTCCAGCTGCTCCCTCGCCTCTGCGGCAGATTCTCTCCTGTCAACCGGCAGTGGAGACAGCAAACTGGGCGCCCAGTGTTCGTCTCCCCGCTCGGAGCAACCAGGAAGCGGTAATCTCAGCTCTCCAAACCTGTCCTCCACCTCTTCCTCCGGCGGTGGCGGCGGCGGCACGGCGCAGCGCTTCACGGACGTGGACGACGAGTCGCCAGAGACCGAGGAGTTGCAGCAACACACCCGGGACGCCAGCCACGGCAGCAACCCGACGCCCAGGACCGGACACCCGCAGCCCGGGCAGAGGCAAGAGGGCGGCCCGGCGGGATCCGCCGCTGGCAGCACGACGGGCAGCGACTCTCAGCCACCACAGATATTCCCCTGGATGAGAAAACTGCACATTAGCCATGGTACACGCTGCTCTTGTGTTTACAGCTTATTAGCCCTGTATAATATTCATAAAGCAGGCTCAATAGATATGTTTGGACACATGGGGTTGGTGACAGTTTAGTGCTTGTTGAAACTACATGGGGAGCCACGGTGCTCTGTGCCTCTTTGCATACACACATAAGCTTGAGCAGACTTATTGTTGCTTTGATTTGACTTGTAAACTGGTTGCTTGTGAACAGAAACATATTTAGCCACGGTTCTTCGTTTTTGCCTGCACCCCACGAAGCGTTTTTTCCTCTGCGTCAAATTATTATTTTCACGAGTGTCAGAAATCAGTCAGCGAGCTGTCTGAACGTCACACAGACACAGTGTCTGTTTTATATTTCTTTTAGCATTTCAGAATGTTTTTTGTATCTATTCGAAAATCTCAAACTTACTGGACAGAGCAGCTGGCCACTCTCAGATTAAACAGCTGAAGTGGTGTATTAGGGTGTTTTTTCAGTGCATCAGGGTGCAATTCGTTTTGCATTTCCCTCCTGGAGAGGATAGGGACGCCGGATGGTTCCCTCTCTGTATTTTCTCCCTCTTTTTATTTTAGGAAATTCCACAAAAGCATCATAAATCTGTCAGGGGAGAGGCAAGCCGGGCAGCAAAGCCCAACAGGCTGAGGAGCGCAGACAGAGCCGGGTGGGAAAAGAAAAAAGGAGGGAGAAAAAAGAAAGAGAGGCCAGGAAGGCTTTGGAGGTTGTTGCTCCTTTGAAAAGTGAAGCTTTATTACGTGTGGGAACTTTATTAGGGAGGTGAGGCAAAGGACGGGGCAATAAAATCCCGAAGGGAGCGAGAAGGAGTCAAAAGGGGGGATAGAGAGGGTGATGGTGAATAGGGGTGGTTAAAAAAGAAAACAGCAATGTGACAAATAAAAGCTTTTTTTAACGGAGGATGTGGGGTAAAAATGACTGCTGTCAGAATAAAGCAACGATTTTACTCACCATTGTTGCGTCTTTACGCACGTTTATTCCGATAAAACTCTGTGAAACATACGTGTGTTTGTGTATCTGTGTGTGTGTGTGTGTGTGTGTGTGTGTGTGTGTGTGTGTGTGTGTGTGTGTGTGTGTGTGGTGGCGGGTGCACAGGGGATTGGACACAATATCAACACCTGTGGCTTCATTATACTAGATTCCAATTGAACAAACCTGCAAAAAAGCACATCTGTGACACTCCGTGACAGATTTGTTGATCCAATAGTATTTCTCTGGGTTTTTTATACTACTGTGTATTAGGTGTTCATGGTATTTTGTCCACCCATTGTTACTGTGCATCTCTAAGTGATAACCCGTTCATGTCACATGTTGATAGCTGCAGTCACGTCCCTAACAGCCTTTTGTTCGCTCCACACCCTCAGATATGACAGGCCCGGACGGGAAACGGGCGCGGACGGCTTACACCCGCTACCAGACGCTCGAGCTGGAGAAGGAGTTTCACTTCAACCGGTACCTCACGCGGCGGCGACGTATCGAGATCGCGCACGCGCTCTGCCTCACGGAGCGGCAGATCAAGATCTGGTTCCAGAACCGGAGGATGAAGTGGAAGAAGGACAACAAACTGAAAAGCATGAGCCTCGCCACTGCCGGCAGCGCCTTCCAACCCTAGAAATGTTGAAATTCAAAAAGAAACTTCCATCTCTTTGGAATTGTTAATGTACAGGCTTCCCCCAAGGTGGGAAAAGAGAGACAGAGTTGGGGGGAAAAAAGAAAGAAAACTTGAAGAAAAACATCAGAAGAAGCCAGCAGAAAATGGAGCAAAAGAAGACGGTGATGAAGAGAAATGTGTACAAACAGATTCCAAAAAAACCTAGATTTGAAAACACTTCTTCTTATCAACTGAGTACTGTACAGCAGCGCAGCACTTTTCCTTTGGTCGGCATGTTGGTATTTGGTGTTTTAGGGCAACGTAAAAAAAACTGTGGTACTTGCTCTTGTAAAGAAAACAAAAATTTGTGTTCTTGTATGTCGTCGTCGTTTTTTTAAAAAAAAAAAAAAAAAAGCTGTCCGGAGCAGAGGAGTTCCTCGAAAATAAGGAAAGGATGAATAATGCTACCTAACTACGTTTCTACCTATATGTCCTACCTTACAACCTTGCTACCTACTTGTTGTTTAATGTCTTAATATCGTCTAATATGTGTCAAGTGCGATGTTTTATAATTGACAATGTGCTTTCGAGAAATGTAAGCATGTGAGCTCTTATTGTAAGTTGTTTACAGCCAATAACGTGTATAGTATACTAGTTTGAGTCCCCTCTCACTTTCTCTATCTCTGTCAGCTACTTGTCATCTGCACCTTCTTTTTTAGGAAGCAGAGGAGGTGTGTGTGTGTGTGTGTGTGTGTGTGTGAGAGAAAACAAACTCCCTACCCATCCATAATGTTGTGTATAGCTCTACTATTCAAAAAAAAGTGTAACTGTATGATATTGTTATTATTATTGTAATTATTGGATACATGTTTCAGAAGGGATGTATATAGATATATATTGACATTTTTAAATGTGACCAGTTGGCTATTTGGAGTTGCATAAGTGTGTGCGTGTGTTTGAGAGCGTGTGCGCGCTCACGTGTTTGTTTGGTGTGAGAGAGAGTGTGTGTGTGTGCGCATGTAAGAGAAATGGCTACCGTCCCTTACGGCCTGTAAGCTTTCTGCCAATGAGCTTTTTGTATTTGTTTGTAACTTGGAGTAAAAAAAACAACAACAACAATAAAGTTCCGCATACTCATCAAAGCCAGACAGACTGAAGCAGCTACTCGTGCATCAAACTGCCGCAAAACTGGCTTCAGTGAGGTTGAAGACCATGACATTTAGGTTTTAGGAGTGTTCGGGCCCTCATTCTAATGCTGGTTTAGAAAAATCAATTGGAAATATTTGCGCTATTGTTGCCGTTCTGAATTAATTGTTAATAATATATATATTTCATGTGTAAATCTGTCGACTGGCAAACTCTGAGATCCGAATGTCAAATCATAGGAGAAATAGCCTAGGAAAGTGAAACTAAGCCCTACGTGGGTCTTGAATAATTAAAAAAACGGACTTTCTTACTTATGTACATTTCGAGCTTCCACCACCTGTCTGATCCTGATAAATTCAAAATTCCAAATCAGTCAACACATTTTTATCTGTGGTCTGCTTCCAGGCCACATTTTAACCCTGACCACATCTCCAAGGCGACAGCCTCCTAGACCTTAGCAGCATCACATCCATGCTCACCAATCACTTAACAAGCTGCATAAAACGCACACATGCACAAAGAACAGACGCACACGGGCCAATTTTCATCCCTGCTGCCCACTGAGTCTGACAAGACAACAAACTACCCGCGTTGGACAAATTGGTCACTTTTCTCTAAACGGCCTCCCTTTCCGTCCTAGCGGAGGCCACTCCCGGCCAAATTAGGTTACCTTCTCCCGATGTCCAACTGTAAACAAGCAACTGAACTTTTAAACTCACCGACTGATGCTGCTTCAGCTTCCCTCATACACGGCTCTATTTCTGTGCGGATGGAGGGGAGGTGGAGGGGGGCGAGGTCCTGCTCCGAGCCTCATCTGGACACAACCGCTACCCTCCTCCCTGTGTGTATATGTGTTGAGATATAGTTTTTTTTTAAGCTAACCTCCTTCTGCTTTGGGCCAGACTATAAAAAAGAAAGTAGCTTTGACATTTACATGTCAAACGGATGAAGGTTTTTATCTCCAAGTTGGATCGTAAAGATCAGGCCTGGCCTCAGACTGATACCTCTCACTGGCTCTTCTCTGGTCACGTGGGGTCCATAAAGTTAGTTTTATGGTTTTGGGGAGTTGACAATGTACTATATATTTCACATTCTTGAAAGCAAGTGACGGTTTAACGGCTTCGCGGGGATCCTAAAGGGGTCAGTAAAGTAGAGACAGAGCGCGAGGGAGGGTGGTGTGTGTGTATGTGTGTGTGAGGGAGAGAGAGAGAGCAGACCACTACTACCGGCCGCTGCTCCTGCTCCGGTTCACACGCCGAGCCCGGAGAGCTGCTCTGTGCCGCTCTGGACGCGGAGAAAACCCGGTGGAGGGAAGCAGCCAGGACGCACAGTGAGTAGCCGAGTGTTTGAAGGCTGTGTGTGAGTGGGGGGGCAGTGTGGAACGGGGAGGGGCCGGGGGGCAAAGAGAGAGCCCTGGGTAATTACCATGTCACCCACTCATGTAGCGCTGCTGTATTAACGCGTGCGCGGAGTGCCACGAAGCTCCGGTGTATTTGAGATTCGGTGTTATGGCTGGTCCTTACCGCGCGACGGTGGTGGCGTCACAGATGAGTGAAATAATGCGTGTGCACGTGTACTTTTCTGTAGTCCCATGCGTGTTTGCGTTTTAGTGTGTGCGTAATGTTGGCGCACAGGCCCACAGGAGACTGTTTCGGAGTAGAGGAGGCTTGCAGCACAGAGAGGTTAATATCCGTACAGTCAATGTTTATGTGTGTGTTTAACACAAACATAAAATAAATGGAAAACATTGTACTGCATAAAGACAAATCTCAGTTTTAATCCCGAGGTTGTTCCTTCTAGAATGTTTAATATGGTTTGTTGGAGTGCCTTAACAATGCAGGATGAATGAAAGGCTGATGAACATATGTTGTTTCCGTGATTTTTGTAGGTGGAGAACTGGTCTGAATCATGGAGAAATATGAGAAAGATTTGTCATGTGAATTCACATTTCCTCCCTGATGGCTTTTATTGCACTTTTTGGAGAGTGGAGATGTTTCATGTCACTGTAAGTTTCTTTTGTCACTTTTACGCACGGCGATTGTGTGCGTAATAACGGATTAAGAGTTGAAAAGCCCGCGTGTACAAAAAAGTAAATGGCCAAGGACACAAAAAACACACGCGCACACACAGAACGTGTAGTAATGTGCGTCCTTGGATACAAGAAAATCTTTGTCCGTCCCCCGCCCTTGTATTTTCCAGGCAGGATGGGTGTGAGTAAAAAAGTGTCGTGGACACAAACATTCCCAAGGCTCACCATCAGAGTCCTTCAAGGCTATTTTACACCAGAGCTCTGGCCTGTTGTAGCCTTTGACACACACACACACACACACACACACACACACACACACACACACACACACAGTATAACTGTATGTAGTTGTATGTATAAGCTGTTTTTGTTGAAAAAAAGCAAATAAAAATGCTACCAGACGCTAGAGCTTTCGAATCAACTCCATACCTATATATTTTTTTTAATTAAATTAATCGAATATAGGGGAAACCTACCTAATGCATCATTTTAAATATTTTGCTGCCTGATAGGCTTTTAAATCAAGTGCTACGTACATTTTGTATCTGAAGGCCAACTCTCCAATTAAGTATTAGTATAAGTGTGTGTTAGAGGAAGACAGCTATGTAATGTATTGAGAAGCAAACTCTGCAAACTATTAAAACCAATTTATCTTTGTTAAGTAGGAATTGAACCTGATTAACATTCAAATTTAAAGAATAGCGACACCATTCATTGATCGCTAATAAATGATCCAGTTTCAAGTCAGGTTTAACCCCCACATACAGAATTACACAACATGGACCAAACCAGGTTGATTTAACAGCATTAAATATTGATGGAAGTAGAACTAATGAGGCCACGGAGACACACAAACTCTTCTAATTGACTTCTATGATTAAATTATATGAAATATCCGCTTAAAATCAACAAGAATAGCCTTCTCATGTTTACAGGGAAGGATTTCTGTTTTATTTAGAAAATTATTTTTAAAAACTAGACACCTAATTTACATTTTTATATTAAAAACAATTGGGCACACCTGGAAAAGCTGATTATTGGACTAATACAAGGCGTTTATTGTAGGCTACATTTATAATATCATTTTATAATAAAATAATAAAGAAGTTGTTATGACTAACAGGGAAGAAGGTGGAGGTGTAAACAGTACTCCACTGACCCTGTATATCTTTATTAGTCCTCCTCACTGGTTCCTCTGATGTCTGCAGCGGGACTCCAGCTGTCAAACAGCCGGGCTACCAGTCACGCGGCACCGTGCTCTCCTCGCGCACGCTCGCTTCTTATTGCTCAGATCCATCATGTAAATTGTTTAATGTCTCGTGTCACAGCGGATGCTCATATTTCGGTATATACCGAGCACAGTTTCAAACTTTTAAAAAAACATTCAATCACCGCAGCGTCACGCGCTCCCCGTAAATAGTTAGCAGCCAATCTCCGGCGGTAATGAAACAAGCTACGTCACAATAACAGAATCAAATTGATAGTTCTCATTTAGTGTTAATAAGGCCAGCCGCAACACGGCGCCCAGAGGAAGCCCACTAATACCAAGTGTGGAGAAGTGGATGCAAACCAGCACTGACAACATGCTCACTAAAATCACAAACATGTCGCCCTATCTTTTACTTCTTTTGGATTAATCTGGCAGCAAAATGTAATTTTTTTAAAATTTAGCGTAGGAGCCACTCACTCCGCTGAGGAAGGCCGTGCGACTAAAAGCTCCGGGAAAAGACAGTGCACTTTAATTGTCCCCCCCTCCTCGAATAGTACTTTTAGCAGGATTCTATTGTCACAATGTGGGTATTTTATTTTATCAGAATTTTTTTTCTGCCATTCAGATGTATCTTGTTTTTATCCAGTTTGTATAACTTTCTTAAGTGAACTATTTTTCTGTAATTACTCTCTCTCTGTCTCTCTCTGAGAATTTAACCATAACCTGACCCTGTTCTTACAGTACTGATAGAGTGCTTCTCCTCCAGACGACCACATAGTTAATCCGGGATCCTCTGCACCCGCTAATAAGAGAGGAGGCTTTTGCACTCGGAAGTCCCTCTCTGCTCTCAAACTCTCATTTATTATCTTCTCTTTATACGCATGAAGCCAGGCTGCACCAATGCATTTTCAGTCTGGGGATTCCTGGCGCTGCATGACCTCACAATGATTTCTGACAAGCTTCATATATAAACTAAATTCCTTTTCAGGCTATATATTTAACTAATCGAGTTAGATATGCTATGATCTTAAATCATAGGCATTTTATTAATTTAAATTGTATTTTTCTTTTTCTTTTTTATGTGAAATATTATCTTAAAGTTTGACCTATTCGTAAGCTGTAAATATGACATTTTCTATTTAAAAAAAAACAACCAGTAATAATAATAATAATAATAATAATAATAATAATAATAATGATAGTGGTAGTAGTAGTAGTAGTAGTAGTAGTAATAAATCTCGCACGCTAAGTTCAGTGAGTTTTTTTTGGTTTTGTCTTATGCAGCCTCCTCGCCAACGACAAAAATGATTTTTGAATATCCGGTGTGAGATAACGGTTGAAACCCCCAACCACATATTCTGGTGTGTGTGTGTGTGTGTGTGTGTGTGTGTGTGTGTGTGTGTGTTTCAGTAGAGGGCCTGGGTCCTTGAGGAAGTTTCAGTTCAGTAAACAGGAAGGCGAAAAAACTCCACATTTCATTTTTCATCAACTTCCTCCTTTTAATGATGATACAGGAACACCCCCAGCAGCACCAGCTAACCCCGCTTTGCCCCTCCAACCCCTGCAAATCCCAGGCCTCTCAACAAACACACACGCGTGTGCGCGCGCGCGCGCGCACACACACACACACACACACACACACACACACACTCACAGGAACGGGACATGACACGCGTGACACGTATGTAGTCCCCTTTCTTGCCGGGATAAGTGAGAGAGGCTGTGACATGGGGAGCTGCAGCAGCGGCTCTGTGTGGGTCCCTTTGTGTCATCTGTTTCCCGTTTATGTACACAGGGCAGCTCCAGCCTGCATTCTGTGTATTATGTGTATTATGTGTATTATGTGTACGGACTTGCTTCTCCTTTGAACCTGTCGAGGCTGTCACAAGGCGCTGAGTTGGGCTTTACAGTCTGTGTGCTGGTGATGATGAGTGGGGTGAGTAACTAATGCGACTAGAGCGGCCCTTTTTTTCATTGCATTGCAAAGGTGTGTTTGTTTGTCTCTCTGTGTGTGTGTGTGTGTGTGTGTGTGTGTGTGTGTGTGTGTGTGTGTGTGTGTGAGCGAGGCGCAGGCTTTGTGTTGGAGGCAGTGGGTGTGTTTTGTTGTGTTTAGTGGGTTTATTGGCAGGGCATGAGAGAGGTGGATGACCCGGGCATGGGAAGGTCCTGTGTGTGTTTTTACACAAGCCACTGGCGTGTAACACTTGATTTGATCATTTGGAGAGATTTGGTGAAAGCCCAGCTGTTTGCTGCGAATTTAGGGATGGATTCACACAGAAGCCCATTCTGTGGCTCTGAGCTATAGGCGGGGGATAGTGTGAAGCCAAGTCTATTAATAAAAATCAGATAACCTATTCCCTGTCCTCTATAATCACACACGCGCGCGTGCGCCCTAAACTATTTTCCTTCTTTCATGTGATTGCTTTGCGTTTAAATCGGCATTTGCGGGCCTTAATGTCTTTTGCATACTGATAGGGGTGAACCGCGCGGCCACACCTCATGAATAATGCACGAGAAGGAGTCAGCGCGAGGTCAGCAGACAGGCTTGAGCCAGGCACGTCATGGAGGAGACTGCCGCGCATGCGCACGGAGCGAAGATCGCATAGCTGCAGCACCACACTATACCCCCGTGTGTGTGTGTGTGTGTGTGTGTGTGTGTGTGTGTGTGTGTGTGTGTGTGTGTGTGTGTGTGTGTGTGTGTGTGTGTGTGTGCGTGTGTTTACTTCAACAACACGGGGGAAAGGAATGAACAAATGGCTGCTTTTATTTATCTGTCAGTGTTTCCCATTTCCGGGTCACAAGGGAGGGATGTTTACCTCAGACAAACTAAAAACTTCCCCAATTTAGGACAGGCCGGCCTGCTGCTAAGCACACCAATTAACGCCGTAATATAAACTGTGCAGAAAACAAAAACAAAATATTATAACATATAATATATAACATGTATTTTAAAGTGATGTAAGTAAATTAAAATGCACGCAGTGTCTTTAATCAGTGTTGAATCATCGACGTGAAACCTTGATTGGGTTGTTATTTTAAAAGTGTTTGCAGTAAATACAGCCTCTATGAGAGACTGGGAATACAGCCAGAATAGCCTTTGTTTGCCTTGGCGATGGGTTATGACAAGCCGATAACCTTGCAAATATTTACAGTTCCCAAGGTCAGGGGTATTATGTTTACTTTTCAGGTTATGCCACGTTCAATGTACGCATGGGTAACACACTAATACAGATTGTGGGATATTGGTTTAAAAATTAGTCATATGTAACCTCGGCCTTTTGTGACAGAGAAGATACAGATAGCCTAACTGTGGTCTCATTAAAATATATTTTTAAAAGAAGCATGATATTGACGCGACATGCTTTTTAATCCGGTTTTATGTCAATTTCCAGCCGATAATCCAAAAAGCATATACATGGGGGAAATACTACGGTGCTACTACAGGGCTACTACTTATAATTACATAAGATAAGATAGAATAAAAATATAATATAATATAATATAATAAATCAAAATAAAATAAGTTAAGCCTTCACTGATCCCCAGAGGGAAAAGCAGCACCAAGGGAGAGGGAAATATAAAATAAATATAAATAAATAAATCGTAAATAAATAAACATCAATATATGATTGCTGATATTCTAGGGGGTTTCCTTGGCAAAATAAGCCTTCAGCCTATTCCTTTTTTCGATTTCAATTATGATTTTTTTTTTAATTGTAGGTGCATCTCAATACATTAGAATATCATTGAAAAGTACATTTCCAGTACTTCAAGTCAAATAGCCCCAACCAAGTATTGAGTGCATATGGTTGGACATACTTTTCAGACGCCAACATTCCCATAATATAAACATACTTTTTAATATATAGCCGAAAAATAAAGCTAATTTATTATGTAATGATAATAAATAAATAATGTAATAAAATAATACTAGGCTACTAATAATTAAGTCATTTATAATAATAACAATAATAATAATAATAATAATAATAATAATAATAATAATAATAATAATAGTAGTAGTATTAGTAGTAGTAGTAGTAGGCCTAATAATAATACGGACAATTCCGTATAATAGCAGTAGTAGTTCTGTGTAAGTAGTACTGTAATGAGGCCAATCTCGTTTCAAATCACGCGTTTTCTCCATTAAACCAGTCCGAATGAATTTGAGTGGTATTCCACGCTACTGTCCTCGTCACATGGTCTCAGTGTGGCCCACAGGATTATATTATCCTCCCCCAGGATGCAGCTCTCTCGCGCCGCCACCAGAGCCCGCTTCAGACCAGTATAGGACCGCTAGAAGCAGCGCAAGGAGAGCCCCCTCCCTCCCACAGCACGCGCTCCGGTCCCTTTGAATCCTCCACCCGATGATAACCTGTAACAACCCCCCGTCTCTGCCTCGCTGTTTAAATACACAACTGTCAGAACTGTCGCCGTGTTTCGCAGCTGATTAATGGCGAGTGTGCGCATGTCTTTAGGTGGAAGGTAAGAGACGGAAAGATTGAAACGGAGAGGCGCTGTGGGTTCATTTGTGTCTCTCCTTCAGTCTCTGTGTGTGTCAGCAGCAGCAACAGGCTCACTGTCTTATGTTCTTCCTGCCCGAGGCAACAACAGCCTGGATGTCCAAGCTAATAGTCGGCTACAGCACAAGGTTCACCAAGTTGAAGGGTCAAGAGTTCACCGTCGTGCGTGAGTTCCGCCCTCTCCACTCCAGACCAGTTGCTGTATGTCAAAGGCAGAAAAAAGCTGGGAGGGAGGGAGTAAGAGTAGCAGAGGTATAGGGAGAGGGTACAGATGAGAGAAATGATAGCAGGAGGCAAAGGAGAGGTGAAGGCCTGACCTTCCCTTCCCTTCCCCGGTAACAAAAGCAAAGCTCCTCCTGCCGCCGCAGAGTACAGAGAGGGAGATGAAGGGAGAAGAAAGACAGGAAAAATGGAGGGGTTGAAGGTGGTGGTGGGAGGGCGGAAGGTATTCGGTGACATGGAGATGGGTGGGTTAATGTCTGGGGGGGGGGGGGGGGGGGGGGGGGGGGGGGGTGCAGGTGTTTGGCTACACATTTAGTTCACACTAGCTCACATTTGTGTTTCATAGCGGGCCTTTCTTTTACTTCAGACCTGCTGAGGTCAAGGGGAGTGTTATCAAAATAAAACAAGTTAGGCCTATATATTACTAACTAGGTGTGATTAAAAGAAATGCATACGTAGATAAGATGAAATCAACCTTTTCCTGCTTCAGTACTGCATTGTTTCTGCATTGGCAGATTTAATATGCATATGTAACAAGGCTAATTCTACACGTACTGTATATAATCTGTAAATATAGTCAGCACAACAAGTTACCATTCAGTGCATACATATTCATATATAGACACATTTATAGTAATGGAAAAAACAATTAGACCACCCTTTTTCTTCAATTTCGTGTTCATTTTAATGCCTGGTATAAATACATGTACATTTGTTTGGACAAATATAATGATAAGTTCAAAAATAGTTCATAATAGTTTAATTTAAGAGCTGGTATCGAGCCATTTCCATGGTTTTTCTTGATAAAAACCAAAATCATTATCAAGAAAACCATGGAAAATGGCTCGATACCAGCTCTTAAATGAAACTCTAATTAACTATTTTTGTTGTTATCATTATATTTGTCCAAACAAAGGTACCTTTAGTTGTACCAGGCATTAAAATGATCAATATACATTGTGCAACCAGAAATTTGTCCAATGACAAAATAATGTAGCTGCATATTTTCAAATGTAGGAATAGTTCTTTGTAAGTGATGAGACTAAATACATTATGAGTCTTAGTCCAAAAATAATTGTATTGCATTAATACTTATAAGTCTATTAATACATATAAAATGAAACAATACCGCCATGTTATTAGTGGTGTGTGTGTGTGTGTGTGTGTGTGTGTGTGTGTGTGTGTGTGTGTGTGTGTGTGTGTGTAAAACCAGAGATTGATGGTTGTAAAGTGGTGGTTTTATGCTCGGAGCTAACAGCTATTTATATATCTCCAAAGCATTTCTGAGAGGGAGTTGAGCAAAGCAGAGCTCTTCCTGTCCTCAGCCTTATCAGCACAATCCTGTCAAAAATAAACTCTTATCTCATGCACCATCCACAAAATATTGCTCTCCTTATCTGATTTTTCCACTACAAGATGAATGTCTGCTCCAGTTTACTTTTCTAGCTAAAAAGAATGAGCCTCAAACCATTTCCTCCCGCGGTCCCTCTGTCTCTTCTCTCTTTTTATGTCTTTCTCCTTAAAGTTGAGCAGCAGTAAGGCTATCATAGCTGTGTATACCTATAGAACAAGCGCACACAAGCAGATATTTACATTTTAACATACTATAGTGCCATTTTCAATGCCAATACAACCCTTTCTTCCCATATTTAATCATATATATATGGACTATATATACACTAATGAAATAAATTGCTTAAAATTGCAACAAAAAACACACAAAAATATCATAGCAGTCAAAACAGAAATGTCATAACTGTAGCCCTCAAAAGTGTTAATGGGGAAAAGTTGCACAAAATCCTTTCAAACCAAAGGCAATTTATGTTGAGTGTGTTCATAATTAACTTTTTGAGATACTATCATTTTTATAAACTATTAAAAAAAATGAAAATATAATGCACGTTGTGCACATTTGCAAAAACACAGCATGTACATCAAAATTACCTATTTACAATAGTTCAATCAGATCATTACATGGGTAGGGAGTGTGTGGCAAGTATTTTTGTGAAAGAGGCTCTTTCAGGTGTAGAATTGCAATCCAGTAACATAGAGCAATACTTGTTTTTCCAGATAAAACCGGAGGATTTACCTTTATTTAGCGCGCATGCATCGTATCCCAGAGCATTTTCTTCCACTGATGGGTTTGTAGAAATCCAGTCAAAACAACACAACAAAACTTGTAATCCAGACGGCGGCCCGCGCGTATTCACAGCACTTCGTCTATTGGGAATTCGTCATCACGTGGTGAGCATTACCTGTCACATGTTTTCTTTTTTTGCGTGCTACTACCTGCGACAAACGGAAGTAACGTCAATTTCCCAGGAGATTACTTCTCTTAGCTCGAAGTAGGAATTTAGGGAACGGAAAAACTCTAAAACTTTCATTTTATATGTAAGATTAAAAAGTCTGTCACACTAAAGTTTTATTTTTGCTTCTCTGTTTCCTTTTCTTTCTTTTCGGTTTGACCCTTATTATACTATCATAGGTAACTATGATGGTACTATGTTACTACTGCACAATGTTAACTGGTATAATTGAATTAATTGATTGTATTGCAACTTTTATTAAGTTGGAAAAAAAGAAAAAAAAAAGAGAACGAAAAACTCGCGGAAAAACTACATCTCCCGGGAAATTGACGTCACTTCCTTCTGCCTCAGGTAGTGACCATAGTAGTGACACGCAGAAAAACATGTGACAGGTGTGTGACCTAATGCTCACAACTTGATGACGCATGTCCAATATAGGAAGTGCCGTGAATACGCGCGGGCCGCTGTCTGGATTACAAGTTTTGTTGTGTTTTGAGGATTACTACAAACCCATCAGTGGAGGGAAACAGCGCTCTGGGACACGATGCAGGAGTGATATATAAAGGTAAATCCTCCGGTTTTATCTGGAAAAACAATTTTTGCTCTATGTTATTTGGTTGCAATTCTACCGGCATTTAAAAATCGTATCGCGGACGCTCCCTTCGGTCCTAACTAAACTTTGTTGTTTAGCAGCGACACAAATGTGCAGATGACTTGATTGTTGTTGCTGGTTTGCAGAACATAAACTGTTTGGCTTCATGTTTAGACCTGAATATACGGGAATATTCACGCACACTGAGCCAGATGCATGGGAATCATAAATAATATTCCTAAACATAACCCAATTTAGGAATGATAAAAAGGTCCCCATGCTTGATTTGTTGTTTGTGTGCTTGTTGGTGAGTAAGTAAGTAAGCAGTGAGCTTTGACCTCAAACAATGAGACAAATAATCTGAACTCAAATCTTAAAATCATCAGGTTCTGCTGAACAT
Source organism: Centropristis striata (assembly GCF_030273125.1). Classification (NCBI taxonomy): domain Eukaryota; kingdom Metazoa; phylum Chordata; class Actinopteri; order Perciformes; family Serranidae; genus Centropristis; species Centropristis striata. The sequence goes on along the minus strand of NC_081529.1, from coordinate 14,525,909 downwards.
AAGCAATCTATTGATGCAGCTATACTTTATGGTAATTTAGGAAGTGGGGGGGGGGGGGGGGGTGATCATATAGTCGCTGTAGAGGAGGAGCCACACACACACACACACACACACACACACACACACACACACACACACAGCAAAACATGTAATGGGTGAATAACTACGTTACAGGTTCCGTCTATCTCCTGGGTTCATCCTGAGTTCACCAAATTAGATGCAGCTAGCGCGCGTGCGCCGGTCCCTCTCGTCTAAGACGTCACATATGAATGTCACTTTCTTTGCAGCCTATGTATACGTTTTTGTCTTGATAGATAAAGCTATAGGGTGTTATTCACATCAAATGCATGAAGTAAAACGGAATTAAATGCACAAAACAATAACACTCATGCGTTCCGTGCAATGATAAAATGCGTAAATGTGAGTAAAGTAATAGTAGTGAAATGAGTAGGGATAAGTGTGGACATATGGCTGCAGTTAACTCGATAAAAATCCATCGGCGGGTTGCAGGGAGTCGAATAACATCAATATAAATCCACCTGATACCTCCGCGTCAGATCTGCAGGCGGCTCGCAGCCTCTTAAGCTAAAAAGGTTTACACGAACTAAGCTGCAATGAAACCCATTTGTTTCTAGCAAATATTCATGTTTAAGAGTGTGCAGTGGTTGTGCTGCGGGTTCACATGTCAGCGTGCGCGGTGGTGTCATTTATATTTGCGCAAACAACAAAAGGAAAGGGAGAAATGATCCTGGAAGAAAAGAAAAATCTGTTTGTGAGACAGAAAGAAAAAGACCCCCCTCCACCTCCTCCTCCTTCTTCTTTCACATCTACTGACCATTTTTCTTCAAAGTAATGACTCCAACTCAATGTAGGATGACGGAGAGGGAGAGAGAGGACAAAATGACAGAAAGGGGGGATGCAGGAGAGAAGGGAGTGAGAGGGAGAGGTGGAAATGACTGAAAGAAAGGGTGTGGAAAAGGGAGGGGGATGAGGAAGAGAGAAAGAAGGCGGGGTGAGGGGGACTTGGTTGTGCTCGGGGTGAACGGGAGGTCAGCGCGTCTCACCAATATTAAAATGTGTACCGGGGACGCGGAGTGACACGCCTCGCCCGTTAAACAAAGAGTGTGCCAAACTGGCAGATTAATTTGAAAACTTGAGTCCATGCACACACACATACACACACAGGCACACACACGCTCACAACACTTAATGCCTTAAAGAGCCCACAGTCTTCACAGCAGCCCTGCTCGATCTCCCTCAGCCCCAAACTGCTCGCTGTAACACCGGGAAACACTTGGAACGGCCACCGATGAGGGGGTTTTCCGTTATCATTTATCGCCAATTGGTCGGCTTTTTACGCACAGAGCGCCCGGTGCTGATGTCGCAACGCTGTGGTGACGTGTTGCCTTTGTTTTCGCTGGATTATCACTGCTAAACTGCTCCGCAACTATAAAGTGTTATTGTAGTTATTTAAAACGTGGATTGTGAGCGAAACGCGTTTCGGATACAGTCGTGTTTACACTTTTACCGGAGACCTGTGTACGTATCTGCGCGTGTGCGTGTGAGCGGGGGTGTCCGCGGAAATGACAGCGACTTTTTTTTTTTTTTTAACATACCACGAAGAATCTCGGAGAGGTCAAACCTGTGGCGTCGAAAGAAGAGAGAGAAGGACAACTGAGGTCTGAAGGCTCAACAGGAAGGCTTCTCTGTCTGTGCCGAGGAAAAAAAGGAAAAAGAGTGGAACACAGCTGGCGATTGGTTTGAGATGTGGAGAAGCGGAGGAAAATATAAGAGAAAAATGTACTAATGATAACTACAGGGAAAAAATGGTAGAACTTGATGTGACGACAACGACGCGAGAAAAGCGAGGCGGATCCGCGAGCTACAGAGGAGTGAGTACATAAAAAAGAGAAAATCGTCTGGTACAATGTAGCTTATTTGCATATCCGTGTGTGTATGTGCATTGTGCTGCTCGTATAGTGTGTGTGTGTGTGTGTGTGTGTGTGTGTGTGTGTGGCAGGTGCTTTTGCCCATGCTGGGAGACCACGTGTTGCATGAGCTACCGCAGCCCCCCCCCCCCCCCCCCCCTCCATACACTATCTTATAATTTTATGATAACTTTGAATAGATAGATAGATAGATAGATAGATAGATAGATAGCGTACACACACACACACACACACACACACACACACACACACACCAAGGGTGAAGGCGAGGTCGTGGTCAGTGGAAGGTTAAAGGTCATGAACAACTTTCTCCCCACATATAAATTAAGTTCCTAATAATATATTTGTAGATTATTTATTCTTAAATAGGAGATAGCTCTCTTGTTTATAGGATTGTTTCTTACATTATAGCTGTCACTTTATTTCCTAAACAAATTCTAAAACAGTAAAGAAATGTAATGTTCTACATGTGGCATAATTATGATCCAAAATAGTGAAAATAAATAAATATACAATACAGTTTATTTTTTTAATCATTTGTCAGCATGAGCATTGCTGCGGTTTATCAGTTCGCATCCAGATGTGTTCTGCTGTTGTGAGAGCACATTGTGTGTGTGTGTGTGTGTGTGTGTGTGTGTGTGTGTGTGTGTGTGTGTGTGTGTGTGTGTGTGTGTGTGTGTTGCCAGCCAACACAAGTGTTTCTGCAGAAAGCGCCAGCGGTTTCAGCTGTTTATTTCCCTCTGCTGATTGCTAATGTGATGTTTCTTTTGATTATAAGCTGCTGTGGAATAAAATGCTCCGAGTCTACGGGGAGCATTTGTTTCTTCTTTTCATCGTCTGCGCTCCTCCATCACAAATGCTGCTAATGCTCTGCGCTCACTAGAAACCACCTCAAATATGCCGCCAGTTCAATTTTAACAGGCTGGTTTTTATGTGCGTCTAATCAGCACCAACAGTGAGTACACGGATGCTTTGAGTGGTGTTTTAATGTCATTTTGGTCTATATTCTCCTGTTATTATATAAGAAAAGAGCAGGACAATGCTGTGAGTGTCACTACCGTGTCACTCAGAATTGAGCAGTGACAAAAAAAGAAGGGAGGACCTTTTGGTGATGTGAGCGACAGAACTGAGGGTTATTTTTTTATTATTTGATTGGATAAAGTGCAGCAGCATTTCTGTTTTTGTCCCTGACATGCTGCAGGCTGCTGGTCCTGCCAGCTGCATGATGAAATTAATTTAGTTTGATATAGTCAGAATAAAAACCGTTCAGATTAGTACTTGGCATACCGAGGGACAGGCCTCTGCTGCAGCGCTACATTTTCTCCCTCTGTCCGATACTTTGCATGACAATAACCAGGGGATTTATTTATCAAACTGCACAAAAGAGCAAAACCACATTTCTCTTCTCTATAGCTTTCTCACGTCGGTAATTTTTCAGAACCTCGACAAGAGGGTCGCAGCAGATAATGAGGCTGTTTAACCCCTCTATATGTTCAGATTCATTTTCTCATTGTGGAGTTATATACCACTAAATACCCACCATTAAAGAAAACATTTTTACTGTAATGTTTCGGGCTATAGGGTTAAAAACGGATGAAGACATTCAATGATTTTCCATTTTTACGAAGCTGACAAATGAAGCTTTTGCTGTTTGAGTTGACTTAAAAATCTCACTATTACTATAATGCGACAGAATGGAATCTTACCTTACTGCTGGTTGCGATTAAGCCACTTTAGACCAAAGTTAAATCCCAGATAGACGCACAGAGCGACAGGTCTGCAGCTTTTTCAGCAGCTTTACCAGAAACAACTGAGTTTTTGGGGTTGTTTGAGTTGTTAGAAGGGTCGTAAATTGTGAGGGGGACTTTACAGTTATTTGATCACACCGGCTCTCTTCCGCTCCCTGAATATTTTATTGCATTTAAAAAAACCCTTTCAACCTTACGGGAAGTTAGCGCTTGAGCGTGTTGGTGTTTGAGTTGTAAACTGAATTGACCCTCAATAAAAGTCACGTGTTTGAATCCAGATGACCTTTTCCCCTCACTGTATCTTATCCTCTCTCTAAAAATATATTATTTGAAGCTGATTTCAGCAACTCGGCATGTGTGTGTTTGTGTGTGTGGTTCAAAAACAGGACAGTCTGGTTTTTCAGGTGTGGTGCCACACACAGAACAGTTGCGAATTTATCCTCATGTCCTTGGGATTTAAAACGTTTATTATATCCAAATATAATAATAAATAAAGCAGGTTTTTCATTCTTAACACACTATTGGTTTGAATAGGATTTGTGTTGATACTGTTGCAGTAATAAATGTCTTTGGAGATTTTTTTTCCTTTTAGGCCCTTGTGTCTGTGGGCTGCCGTGTGTTCGCACATTGACCTCTATACCTGAGGCCGGGAACAATGGCCTCCCGTTTACCTGAATAGTCACTGCTGACAAACTTGACAGAGGGAACGGAAGTGCTGCAGTCAGACTCAAAAGCACCTTGATCGATACCTGAGATGCCCCGCGGCAGTGCGGTAGGGAGGTCAAGGTGACAGAAATACGCACACACCTGCGCGGAATAAAATAGAAATATAAACTATAGCCTGTATTGTATTGGAACCAAGATGAGTAAAGCGTTTATGATCAGCAGCAGGTTGACAGCCTGAACAGTCTCAGGGCTTGTTGGCTTTTGTTGTCCGGCCTGGTGATGTATTAGCAACTTTTTAAGGAAACAGAGAGCAGCAATATTGCCTGCAGCACGGCGGGAGTGTCCGTGTCACAAAATCAATGTGGGAGCAGCACAGGAGCAGATAGAAATGACGTGGAAAATGAAGCAGGAAAAACACGTTTAGAGCACAAAACAGATTCAAAATGCACGAGGAGCAGGATTTGTATTGGTAATTAATTTGTTTATGTTTATGCTCTCGAATTATCCGTTAAATGTGAGGGGAAACACACTGACAAAAATGTGAAATTTAAACCAGTTTAAGGCAAATTAATTCCAATCAAATTTTGTTCTACTTCTGATGTTTTAATTATTATATTTTAATTTATTTTATTTTTGTTGTTGCAGATAGATAGATAGATAGATAGATAGATAGATAGATGTAGTAGAGTGCAGGCCCGTGTGTGTGTGTGTGTGTGTGTGTGTGTGTGTGTGTGTGTGTGTGTGTGTGTGTTGGGGGGGGGGTCAGATTCCTTTTTAATCCGTTGAATCGGAGTTTTTTGGAGACAGACTGCGATTCATTTAGCGTAGTGAAGGGACATTTATTCATTTATTCATTGATCCATCCATTTTTCAGTCGAATCCTTCAGAAGCATGTTTGATAGGAAAGTGTTTCACCGTGCCAAGCGATTTGTCATTTATTTTATTAAATTGCGTTCATTCTGTTAGAACGGTCCGCGGCTGACTGGGGCTGCCAGCATTTCTTTTCTTTTTTTTTTTACTCTGTGCTTTGGATAATTACAGCTGTACTTCTAATTACATTTTGCGTCGTTGTTTACGTGGAGGGAATGCTGTAGTGGTATTTAGAATTTTATAAAAAACATTTTAAACGCTAAGAACGTAAATCATCCAACGAAATATTAGATCAGTTTAAAAAAAATAAATTTAAAAAGGCCTGATCTCCCTTTCACTGTGAAACGCTATAGCCTAGTATTTGACCTTAAAAAATAAATAATACAAATAATTTATATATTTCTTGATATAATAAATTATAATCCCACTATCCCCAGGTATAATATGAGCATATTAATAATTCACATTATATTAAAATGACGAGAATGTGTTTTTTTTAGAATTATAATGATTTCTTTCGTTGTTTTCACACTCAAAGCTGCATTAGAAGCATCATTTAAACGGGACAATAATGCAGAACACCTGTCCATTTCGTTCACCATATATCAAAAAGAAAAGATAGAAAAGGGAAAGAAGTGGTTTTTTATTATTTTATTTTTTATCTCCTTGTTTTTTTTTTTATTTGCGAATAAACCTCCTAATCGTCGCCTTGGCCTGGAGGAAGTGTTACAACATTATAACTTCATTTCCCAGACCCCCCTCCCAGCAGTGTGGAGGTCAGGGGTCAGAAACAGTACAGATGGATGAAAATATTCCAGTGTGGCTGTGACAGGGAGTTTATGAAAGCAATAAAAGTCTATCGACGGTGTAAGCGTGTGCCTCGGGAGAGCCGCTGTCTTCTATATCTACCCTGTAGATCCGGATTTGTGTAAAAATCATTAAAACAATCACAAATTCGCTTCTAGGGGAGTATATAGTGGATTTAAACACGACGGCAGCGATGGATCCAACACAGGGAGGAGAGGCCTGTGTGCTGTTATCGCTTCTTTACATTACAATTTGTAAAAATGGAACTGTTGATAAAATAGATCATCCACGATTTTTTTTTCTTTTTACGAGAATGTATTCATTTCAGGCTTTTATTTTGAAGCGGCAAAGTGTTTCCCTTCAGAGTCCTGAAAACAAGTTTTGTACATTTTTTCGCAGTTCTAAAGGCCAACTCCAGGGTGAATTGGACTCACTTTATTTATTATTTGTCCTGATGTGAAAAATGATGCGGTCGACTGTACTGTTCACCTATAGGAAGTCGTGCTGGGGGGTTGGGTAGGGGGATGGCGCAAGGTTTCGATTTAGAGACGGTCAATTTTCTCGAAACAAAGGAGTTGGATATCTCCATCATCTTGCTTGTGTGCCTGCGCGCGCACCTTTTAGATAACACCACAGAAAGTGCACCACAGAAATAATATTTTATGCTCTATTCACCGCACTGATCCGTATAATTTGTAGCACTAATTTTTTTCAGATTTACCGGATTGATTTGAGTTTATTGTGCAACTTGTTCGGTGAGAATGCTGTGAAAAATTGTATTCTTTTTCTGTGCTTCTTCACGCTGCGTAATGCAGGTCTATTCCCTTGTTTTATGTCTTTTTGTGTGTGTAATATATAGCAGTAAGACAGAGAGTTGGACTGAGTGTTACATGGTAGTGTGATAGCGTTTGAAATGACGAAACAAAGCTGTGGAAGTGTGTGTCAGCTCGGAGATGAATTTCCTTTTAGGTGGAAAAACAAAGAGCTGTGTATCTGCTCAGTAATGCACAGCTCACAGTCTCACAAGGAAGCCTGCAGTGGACTTGCTATGCTAGTGACGTTATTATCGAAATATAGCTATCCAGTTTATTCTTGCAAGGCTGAGGCTGAATTACCATGCAAACGGGAGTTGAATGCAGAATCATGGGCGCCTGTTGGAGTAACACCATGGGCTTTAAAGAAAGGGAACCGGTGCAGGACTTTCGTTCCTAATGCAAAGGTCTGCTGGTGATTTAGAAGGCCGTGTAACCTGAATTAGTTGATGAATTTTCTATCGATCCTAAACAAGCCAGATTTATCTCTGACACAGTGCTGCTGCTGCTGCTGGGTGGCGGCGCAGCAGCCGGCCAGGCCACACTCCCATTCCCCGTTATTAGCGATTGAAAAAAGAAAAAAAGAAAAGGTTTGGCAAGCACGTCCCTACACACACACACACACACACACACACACACACACACACACACACCCAAATATATACACAGAGGGTGATGCAGGCGCCACTTTAAATCCCCCCTAGCGCTTTCTCTTTTTTCTCTTTTCTTTATTTTTCTTTTTGGAGTTCCTGCCAGACGCGCAGAGGGGAATGGGTTGCATTTATGGAGGGGGTTGTCATACTGTACTCTGTTGCTCATATGTGTCCGTGCGCGCGCTCAGTGTGGCTTTCAGTATTTTTTTCAGCGTGTCAGACGCGCTTTGTTATTGTTGTGATTCTTTGGCTGCTTAGGACGCCATGCGTGCCGACATGTGGTGGAGAGATATGGAGAACAGGCCCGGGGAGGGAGAAGGGGGACGTGTTATAAGACTGTGAATGCCCACAAACTGAGGCCATATGATGATGCGCGTGCGGGGGCCGTGTATATGCTTAATCCCATTTCCTTATCCGGGGTTCGTCCTGGAGGCACGCCATTGGTTGTCGGTCGTCACGTGGTTACTTAACTTTGTTCACTTGACAGAAAAGTAGGAGGGTTCAACGGAACAGGAATAACCGAAGAGTAAAGGGATGAGATATAAATTTTAGTTATATATTTTCCGAGTAGGTGCAATTCCACAAAAAGACTGAAATTAATGGCCATGAGCTCCTATTTGATCAACTCCAACTATGTGGACCCGAAGTTCCCCCCGTGCGAGGAATACTCACAGAGCGACTATCTGCCCAGCCACTCTCCGGACTATTACAGCTCCCAGAGGCAGGAGCCTGCCGCCTTCCAGCCGGACTCTCTCTACCACCACCACCAACACCAGAACCACCACCAGCAGCGAGGCGAGCCGCCCTACACGCAGTGCCAGCGTCCGGGGCAGCCCGCCTCGGTGGTGATGTCCCCTCGGGGTCACGTCCTCCCCCCGGCCGGGCTGCAGACTACCCCCGTCCCGCAGCTGAGCCACCGCTGCGAGTCGGTGACACCCAGCCCGCCTCCGCCTGCGTCTTGCGGACAAACGCCCCACAGCCAAAGCACTTCGTCCCCCACGAGCAGTCGCAAGGACCCCGTGGTGTACCCGTGGATGAAGAAAGTCCATGTAAACATCGGTAAGTGCTGCATGCAAACTTCTTCCTCCCTCTCCCCCTCTCTCTCTCTCTCTCTCGCTGCGCCTTTGTGCCTGCATGCAGTTGCCTTCCATGCAGTCAGCTAGGTGTCCACCGTCAAAATCTACGGCTTCCCCTCCCTTTTTTTCTGTTAGAAGTAGAAGAGTAGCCCTTGGGTCAAGATTTACGATCGTCTGTTTGCTGGGCCAATATAATTACACCGTCCATAAATTTTTATTACACCTCTCCGCTGAGGTGCCTTTTGAAGTCCGATCTCAGGCTCGTCTGCTCTAATTCCTCGCCTTATGACAACTCAGACCGAGCCCATAAGTTAGCTTTTATGCTTTGGTAATTTGATTTTAAGTGGTCGGGTTGTATAAACGGTGTACTTTACTCTGTCGAGCCTCCTTCCCCTCTCGTTGTTCCATGGGAGGGAAAGTTTTATGGCAGCTGAAATATTCATGTTTATAGAGCCGGCCGTAAAACACTAATGTAAAACCGAATAGCTCCAGTCTATTATGGCTTCTCTGTAATGTTCTAATAGACTTGCTGCCTATTGAGTATTGGGAGAGCCGGAGCGCCTGTTCGCGGGGCGACAGAAAGCCACTTTGTAAAGTCACCGTAATGCATTCACTCCACCGGGCTGTGTCCGCGGTAAGGAAACTCTCTTTTGCACACTCATTTCAGCTGTCATGTCTTACTCCGCTGCAGCATGTTTGGTTGTATGTTTTGGCGTTTATTCGGTCATGCAACGCCGTCGTGTAGCTGCTGCTCCCCCCACACCACCACCTTTATTCTCACCAGTTTATACTATGCAGACAAAACCGCCGTGCTCGCTCTCCGTATGTGCATATCGAGCACACAACTGCTTGGCTCGTCGCTGCTCTTGCTGTTTGTTTTTAAAAAAATATATTTTCCGGTGTCGGAACAGCACGATATTTAAAGCTTTTATGAAATGCGCTCGTTCGTGACATTGATTTGCTCTCATATCACAACATTTGCACACCAGCGTCACAGGCTGGCTGTGCTGGGAGGATTCACACCGCCGCAGGGCCTAAAAATGACACCTGACAATGTGTTCAAGACAAATGCAAACCCCCGGTAACAAACTAGTGTAAAATAAACGGGTTCCGCTGTAGTCAGTGCATCTGAAAGCACAGACAGACGCTTTGTCGTGGGATGAAATGACATTGCAACCATTAAAGGGTCTGCCAAGGTTACAGCCATTTTGAATTGTCTCAGTGGGTCCAGTACAGCCGCGGTGGCCATCGCTGTTTGTCTTCGTTGCATGTTCATATTGCTCTGACATTTGTGTTTCTCTCTGTCTGCTGTGATGTGCTGCCTTCACTGGCACATCTAGACTGCTGTGTTGCTGCACACATTTAGAAATAGCCTAGTACTCTTTTTTATGCGCAAACCTCTAGTACTAATAACGTCTATAAAAAAAATAAAAATAATAGCTATATTTTTTATACAATGATGCAGCCAGGGTAATACAATAAAAATTAAATAAAAGAAGAAATAAAATAAAAATAAATAAAATAAAAATAATATTTTTATAATAAACGATAGGGTATTATTATTATTATTAGTTTTTTAATTATTATTATTATTATTATTATTATTATTATTATTATTATTATCATTATTTGTTTTAATTAAAAACTAAAAACTATTTTATTATTATATATATTATACTGTCTTATTTTGGGGGTGACTTCACTGTTTTTCTTGTGTCTTTTCCAGTGCTTAGTGTGACGATCATTATTACCGTTTTATTCCCACAGTGAGCGCCAACTACACAGGGGGGGAGCCGAAGCGCTCGCGGACGGCCTACACGCGCCAGCAGGTCCTGGAGCTCGAGAAGGAGTTCCACTACAACCGGTACCTGACGCGCAGGCGCAGGGTGGAGATCGCGCACACGCTTTGCCTGTCAGAGCGGCAGATCAAGATCTGGTTCCAGAACCGGAGGATGAAGTGGAAGAAGGACCACAAGCTGCCCAACACTAAGGTCCGCTCCGGGACAAACGGCAACAACACAAACTCCCAGTCTCTGAGCGGCTCCCAGACCCGCAGCGGGCCCCTATAGCCCGCTTCTTAGCTGTCTTTGTGTGATTCTTGCCCCCGAAACTGAACAGCAGCGTCGCTTTTGAACCACCGGAACCTGTACTTTGGACCGGAATAACGCCTTTTTGCGGAGGACTGGAGAGATGTCAGTGCAGCCTGCTCGGCCCTGATGCTGCACACTATAATATGACGTTATGACGTGGGAGGGGTGGAGGGTAGAGAGAGGGGTTGCCATTGATAAAATAAATAAATAATGAAATGAACAAAAGTAGGCGAAGGAGACTGAAGGAAGTGAGAAAAATGTTGCGGGCCGCTTCTTTGCTTTCCCCCCCTCGCAGTCTGTCTGCCTCCCTCTCTGCTGCTTTTTGTAATTCTGTCTTTTTATACTCCTCCCTCTCCTCTCTCCCTCTCTATGACAGAGCATAAGACGGTAGGCTGAGGAGGAGAATGTGTTTTTTTCCCCTACCCGAGACTTTTTTTTTTTTTTTTTTTTTTGGTGAAGATGGATCCTCGTTTTCATCTTTAATCATGCCAAACTCGGGCCCCATTTGTCATGTTTACTCTGCGGGTACAAAGCAAAGGGGTGAACCGCGGCTCTGCCCATTACCCCCTGCACCCCTCCCCAAACCTCTTCCCCTCAGCCTCACTCGCACAGGCACGTGTAATAAATGGAAGTCTCGTTTCGTCAAGAGAAGTATTCTTATAATAAAAAAACCCCCACACATATACCCATCCCTCCGTCCATCCAATATAACCTCCAGTCTGATCTAACATGACACCAGACAGTTTCCTGTCCTGCTGTCATAACTGTGGCTATTTCTGCTCAAATACAGCCTTTTAAAATTTTAATTATAGTTATTTTTGAATTCAGTGTTGATTGTAAAATGATCCTTTATGCTGTTATGCTGAGAATGACTCTGTGGTCCGTTGATTGTTCAAGATGTGATGTTGTATACAGGGAACCAGATAAAAGTAGAATAAAGGAATTTCCACTACCAAACAGGGTTTATAAGGACACTCATCTCCAAACCAAAAGCCTGCTAAAAATAATAATAAGTAGCTCAAGAACACATTATAACGCAGCACTATACAATGTACTACCTATTACCTCAGTTGTACTTATATATATATTTTTATTTTTTTGGTCGTCTTATTTTCACTTGCTCGTTTAATGAAGTGACAACTTTTCGAGCTTTTTATATTTTTGAAATTATGTGACAAGTTATTATAATAATTATTATTACTTGCAATAAAAAAGCGCTATTCACTTCTTGTATGTGGAAAAATTTTAAAAATGTAATTTAATTATAAACGATTGTTCTAGCCAGGGACACTCAGAAAAATAAGGAGTCTTTTCTTGCATGTCTGAATGGTGTTGATTTATTTTTCTATATCTTCTTCTCTCTTTGTCTTCCTCTGTTCTCTGCACATTAAATGCGCGCACACTTTCTTTTTTTCCTCTCTTCACTTCTCCTCTCTCTGTCCTGTCACCTTGTGCCACTTTTTAAATATTTTATTCTGCCAGTGTTCTTTTTTTAAATGATGTTATTTTATTTACATTCCAAAGACCAGTTTCTATCGTTATTAATGATTATGATAATAACAACAACGATGTTATTGTTGAACATGTGTTACCTCCTCCAAGATGTAAGTTGCTCCTTTCACTGCTTATGCCTCATCAGTGTCTACCTTCCTATTATTTGTAAATAGTTCATAGAAATTTAAATAAATGGCTAAAAAAGTGTATTCCTCTGTCCTTTTCTCTTTTATCTTCACCTCAAAGTATCCAGTTTCTTCTAAATTTTCCACCCTAGATATTGAGGACTGAGTTATTGCGCTATAATAAAAGCGTCCAGGTTAAATATAACCAGTTTTAAGATTCTATTAATCTAAAATGTGTGTTTTTTTAAAGTTTGTATTAGAATAATTCCAGGGTTTGCCTCCACAGCTGAGCTGAAAGAGCAAAAACAAATCTTTCTCTCTCCTCTCATGGACGTTTAACAGTGAAGGATGTATTTAATGCATATATACACACGCTCCTACATGCACACGCAATAAATAATTTCATTTAATTTCACTGTTGGTTTTGCCTACAAACGCACAGAGACCTGTCTGGAGAAATCAGCAGCCTGCGATGATTAATCTGTCCCGGCCATGAGTGATCTTGGTACATTACGTCCTGTAATCTCGTTTTAAATCACAAACCGTCCCTCCGTTTCACTCCCGTTCTCCCGTTAATTTAACGGCTGCTCAGACTCGCTTGCACCGGCCCGACAGAGTATGAACCCCCCCCTCTCCCTCCTTTTCCTTCCTTCCTCTTCTGCAAAAAAAAATAGTTTCTCGGTTCGTGCTCTTTTAATGCTTTAATGAGTGTAATTTTTGCACAACAGTTTTTCCCCCTATCGGTGTTTTCTGGAGCGCGCATGTGTGTTTTATTTTTTATATATTACAAAAAGGGAGCGGGCCGGCGCCATAGCTCAAACCCTGACAACCAAATAGATAATCAACAAGACGAATGGCTTCTTTTGTAAGGCGCGGCTCCCGTATTAATTTTCATTTTCTTTTCTTAGAGCAGGTATCGAAAAATATAGAGCAAGAGAGGGGGGAGAACGAGAAAATAGCATTCCTCTCGATGAACTTTAAACAAAAAAAGTGTGCCCCCCAAATTGGTCGGCTCGTATTCCTCGGCCCAGAGAAGATTCCCTATTACTTGTTGGTTGATTTCTCCCTGGGCCTCTTGCCACAGAGACTCCCAGTGTCCATTTATCTGTTTTCTTCCTGTTTATGAAAGGCTGCTCCAGCGCAAAAACCGCCCTCCTATCAAAGTGTGCGCATGGATGTGCTCAAACACGCCAAAATGCTTCAACCTCACGTTAGAGGCATATGATCATGCATTTTACATTTTAACGTTTTATTACTGCAATTACTCCTCTGACACTTTATTTTTATATTTATATTTATATTCATATTTACATTATATATTTTTATCGTTACCTATTTTGTTCATTGTTTTTCTTATATTATCCTATATTGTAATTGTTTTTGTAATCAGGAGCAATCTGGGACAAGAATTCCCTTCGGGATTATTAAAGTTATATCTTATCTTAATAAAAAAAAAATAATAATAATTTCAGTTTTATTTTTTTGTTCACTACTTCACTTTTATTAACCACTTTTCATGCTTTATTAATAATGTGCATGAATGTGTTTGCAGACAAATGTAGATAGATAGATAGATAGATAGATAGATAGATAGATAGATAGATAGATAGATAGATAGATAGATAGATAGATAGAGTCCAAATGTAGCTATAAACATATTGTCCCATCTAAGACAGACCCCTGCCCAATATTCACACACATATGTGCCTCCACAATAACCCCTAAAGCCCCTGAGCGCTCACAGTCCGACTTAAAATAAATGGATTTGTGTGCTGGATGACACCGTGCACAATAAAATCCACCAAGGAATCCTTATTCTTTTTTAGCCTCCTTTATCAGCCGCGGCCTTCTGCTGCTTCTGTGAATGGGAGCAGATTTTTTGCTAGCACCCCCACCCTTCAGCCCTCCAATCCAAAAGTTCACCGCTATTATTTTCTGGACAGGACAGAAGGGACTGCACCTCAAGAAAAATGCGAGAATTATACAAGAAAAAAGCATTAATCACTTGTTCTTCTTTAAACACTTCTTCTCCTTCTCTATTGTCATCCGGCAGCCACACACAAGACCCCTTCTGCCAGGAGAGAGGGAGAGGGCAGGGAACAGAGAGGCAGACAGAGGAGAAGAAAAAAAGAAGACGTCTTGGAAGACACTTGGAAGACAACCCCCCACACCCCCCAACCCCTCCCTCTCACACACAACCTCACACATAAACACTTATACATACACCTCCCCTTCCCACCCATCAGCAAGCTATTTTTTACACCCCACAAGTATCCTACCATAAGAAAAAAAACTTTTTTCTTCCCCATTGGAAAGAAGAAAATCCCTCCAAAGAAACTCCAGCACACCAGTCACAGAGCCCTCGCGGCGCAGGAGAAGAAGAAGATGGCCCAGGGGTCGCTGGCAGTGGTGGCGTCTAAGGTAAGAGGCCCGGGAACTTCATTTTTCTCCCCTTTTCTGTCTTTGCCTCTCTCACTTGCTCCTGTGTGATGCTTCTGTGGCGTTTTTATGGTTTTATTGCCCCCTGCGCATTTGGCGAGGTCAAGCGAAGGGGGCATTTATGGTCGTGGGAGCTTTGATTTCAGCGCAGGGACTTTTGGAGTTGTAGGCCTATGTTTGTGTTGGAAGGTGTGTGTCTGTGAATGTGTGTTTGCAGCTACAAATGCCAGACTTGTGATGCGCTCTTTTCTGTTTTCTCTTGAGTTTGTGCAACTGTTTCCGTCACCCTCTGCTGCGGCGGGGTCACTCCTGCGTCTGTTAGTGAATCGCAAGGCCTGTCGCCTTTTGTGCATCATTTTGCTATTGTGCGTTTTTTTACGCACAGGATTTGCTTGGGTTTTTATTACTTTTCTTTAGAGATTCAGCTGAATATATATTTTAATTGATAGGGTTTATGTGATGCACAACAAACTTAACGCAGTTACCTATGCAGGCTCATGCAGCCTAACTTTAGGAAAAAAAGAAAATTCTCCAGCAAATGTATGACAGGAAGGCCCACGTTAATGATTTCTGGTTCTCCCGAAGCTTATTATGCATTTTGTCCTGGCTGTGTTTCTGTGGTTATAAAGTGTTGCTATGGCCCATAGCTTTTAATAAGATACTGTGTGTGTGTGTGTGTGTGTGTGTGTGTGTGTGTGTGTGTGTGCGCGCGCGCGCGCGCGCGTGTGTGCGTGTGCGTGTGTGTGTGTGTGTGTGTGTGTGTGTGTGTGTGTTGTCGGCCAGGTGCAAACAGGCTATGGAGACCGCGGTGGGAATATGAATAATACGGCGCTCAATTGGAGAGAGGGATGAAGGGGGAGGAGGGCGAAAAAAGAAAAATTAAAAGAACAGGGGGAGCGCTGGTTAATGGATACTCTCTCGGTTGCGCTCCAAAACAATTTACCTCGAAAACAAACGATCTGTGAGGCTTTCCAAATGAACTGCGAACGATCGCCGGTCGCCATGCGCGCTCAGCCTCCGGTATCTGCTGAGCCGACAGTAGCGGCCTGGGGAAGCGCACTCACTCCTGTTTGACCCCTTCAGAAATCAATCTGCCTGGGTTAAAAAATAAAAGGGCAGCGGCTTTTTGGTGTAGGGGCTCTGGCCTCTCATGGGGATGCAGGCCATGCGTGGAGAAGGAAGAGAAACAAATGAGAGAAATATAAACGGCTGGTATCGAAGGGAAGGCAAAGAAAGAGAGAAGGAGGGAAAAATCGATGGTCATGCAGGGCAGCGGAATGGCCAAACTGCGGCCACAGAGGGTTCAACCAGGGGACACGTTTTTCTGACCGATGAGGTCCACTGGCTCTGAAGCCACAGGCTGACCCCACCCCCCTGTCCACACACACACCGCTCCCCCACCACTCCAACTCCCCCTTGACCTCACAAGGCTGCTGGTCCCTCCGCTCCCTCGGACATTCCCAGACCTTTGGAGCCCCCGGGCCACTTTGTCATAACAGGCCGAGTTCAGGACACTGTACCCCGGGGGCATGGCGGCCAAACCTCCGCTCCCACTCTCCACAGACAGACAAGCCAACCACCTGGACAGGGGTCAGCCACAGGCCACTGTCAGCTAAATGGGGCTGTGTTGATGGAACTGGCTGAAATTCACAAACGTAGAGCAGTTTAGAATATCTTGTCACTGCTTGACATGATGCTATTATTTACCCTGTTACTCGCTCCCAATACAAGGACACTGTTTGTACGTCTTTCATAGCAGATGTCTCAAGTTTTGGTCAACCTGTAATTTGAGAGCAATGCTTTTCAAACGTGATCTGTATCAACCTGGAGCTTTCTAATGCAAGGTGTTGGGAGACATTCTAACTGTATGATTTGGTATGAAAGGGTCAGCAAGCACTGACAGACAGGCTGAAACAGAGACAATGTGCAGCCTGATGCTGGACAGTATTTGGACAGACTGGGACCTTAGTGTAAACAGAGCCTGCCCTTTCTGATTGCCTTGCCAAAAAGCTGCTGAGCAGCCTTTTTAGCTCCCAGTGCTGTATTTAGAGGAAAATTGTGCACCATGTTTGATAAAATTCAAGACCTGGCCACTCATTTTGACAAGCTGATTCATAGCAGCCAATAAATCCAATAAAAATTGAATAGAATGCTATTATTTTTTACTGTAACTGATTGTGAGCAATCCAGGAAGCTGCAGCCACCATTATTTAGGCTACCAGCATTGGACTGGTGGCTGCTGGTCATTTTTCAGCCTGGTAATCTGACCTGCAGCTGGGAGGGGTGCTGTGTGTGTGTTGGGGAGTACTGATTAATCAAAGGGACAATGGCGGATGGGGAAAATGCTGTTGGCCAGTCTGGTTCCAAACATGCCTTTATTACCATAAAGAGAGTAAAGAGGTATGACTCTTTTTTTTGTATTTTACATTTCACCAGGGTCTTATATAGAGGTGGGTGGAAAAAATCGATACAGCATAGTATCGTGATATTTCGCGTGGCGATATTATCTTGATTATATTTTCGCCTTTTTTGTTTTGTCCGAGGCCATAGCAGACTTGGTTTTAGGAATGTACTGGAGATACTCGTATCATATGAAACTAGAAGATCTAAGGATATTGCTGCAAATTTAGGCTATTTTTTTATTTTTCATGGTGATTTTCAAGCAGTCATGTGACATCTGATGTCATGCTATCTCGATAAAAAATAGGCTCTCTGGGTTCCCACAAGTTGACTCTATTGTGGAGAAATAAAAAGACTGAAGTGAGATGAATGGACTGAGAATTTTGTCAAAACAATACTTGTTTGAATTTAATATTGTGGACACAAAATGCAGTTAAACAGTTAAATCCCAATATATCGTATCGCACTACTCACCATATCGCAAAATTATAGATAGGATAAAATCGTCTCATGGGTTATCTGCTGATTCAAACCATATCACTTTTATAAATATATAATCAATTTGCATAAGTGCTTCTCTGACCTGCTGAAAGCAGAATGTGGTTCAGTGTAGGTCTCTTTGTTTGTCTCTTGTGTTGTTATTGGGATCAGATCTGTGAGGTTAAGATCTCCTTAAACTGCAGTCTGTGTTTTGGACACACTGGAGTCAGTAACCTAGCAAAGTTTCACATTTTGCATCTTGAGAAAGCTCCACTGCTCTCATAGTTCTAACGGCTGAGTTTAAGTTGTTGAAAGAAGAGCTTCATCAAATTTGTGAGGTAGCAATTTTTACATAATACTGTATGGACTAGTAAATTATCAATGTGTTTTTTTAAAGACACCTCCAAAGACAGCTCTGTATCACCTTCAGCTGGATGTTTTACCTTCAGATTACACGTCATTTCTATGACTTTCTTACATATAAAGAAGTCCACTGACAGCAAATTTAAATGAGATGCTCATTTGCAGTAGAGATGAAAGGTCACAGCACTCTTTCTTTCTTAGAAATATTAATATATGTGTCAGTACCCACTCCAAAATATAATATTTTAATATATTATATGGCTGAATATATTTTTCATGTATATGTATCTATTTCTTTATCTAATGTAAGTCCAAATGTGTTAATTCCACCAGTAATCTTAAAACTTAAAGTCGTACATTAAGAAAAAAAATACAGTCAGACATAGATTGAACAAAAGTAAATTAATCAATATTTTATCAAGCAATAACTAAACAACATTAATACATTTATCAGGCATTTGGTGCCAACTTAAGTTACTTTTGGTAGTCATTTTCACTACCACTGACATAATTCTTCATGTACTGAGAAAGTGCAGGTTTGATAGCCAACTCCGCCCTAACAGTAGAGCAGGTAAGATCAAAGTTTGAACTCCTTTTTTTAAACTGCTGTAATTTTGGTTGTGTTTTAGCCACTTGTACAAGTACATCTGCAGAAACGAGAAGTCAGGTCAATTTAATTTATATAGCCCAGAATCACAAATCACAGATTTGCCTGAAAGGGCTACAAACTGTACATGGTAGACACGAGAGGTGTGAATTAGCAGAGATCCCACGATATGATTTAATCCCGATTCCTGAGTCACGAGACGATATAATTGCGATTTTAAGCATTTTGCAATAAAGTGAGTATTGTGATGCAATATACCGCAAGTTTGCTGTTTAACTGCAATTTGTGTTGACAAATTTCAATTCAATCAAGAATTGTTTCGTCAAATAAGAGAAAACTCTCAGACTGTTCATCTCACTTCAGTCTTTTTATTTCTCCACAATGAGAGTCAACTTGTGCATGATGTCAGAGATCACACGACCGCTTTGAAAATCACCATGAAACATAAAAAATAGCCTAAATTTGCAGCGTCACTTCCACAACTTCCAGACATGATATGCTGACGCACATGGTGCCTATAGATTCCTTAGATCTAGTTTCATGATACCGTATCTCCAGTATATTCCTCAAATGAACCCCACTACGGCTTCCGGAAAAAAACAAGAAAGGCCAAAATACTCATGGAATGCCAAATATCGATACTTGGTAGCCATTAATCGATATAATATTGCCATGCAAAATATCGCGATACTATGCTGCATCGTTTTTTTCCCCCACCTCTTCTGTATTGTGGCCTAGCAGTTCTTTTGTCATAAGCTTTGGCTTCTGAATGCATTCTGTTTTTATTTACATTTTGCACATGCATCCCAACTTCTTTGGACTTGTGATTGTAACTTTGGTGTGCCTATATATTGTATTTCCGTTATGCTTTGTGTGTTTTATGGCCATTGGATACATGTGGCTTCAAATGCTTTCTGCATGTATTGAACAGAAACAGATATGAGAGAGCAACCAACATGCTCACAAGCAACATGGTGATATTATCAGTACTGGGAGAGTTTATTTTCAAGACTGTTCCACAGCTAGATGAATACATGCATTAAGTATGAATCACTTTTTTAATGCTCTGCTTTTGTCATCTGGCAAGTGCACTGCATGCACAAATTGTTCTTTAAATAACATGTTTATAGGAAAAGTGTGCCTCATATACATTTTAGAGCAAGTATAACAACTGGAAGGTCACTTGGATGGTGCAGACCTCTGCCAAAGCCATGCCCTGTCTCAAAATGTTAACAAATGGGAAAATAATGTGTGTATCCGCCTCGTGATTCACTACAAAATTGAATTGGTTCTTCTTTGACCCATGCTCCAGTCTTCCACAAAACTTCATAACAAGCAGGCCAGTTCTGCTGAAATCCAGAGTTACAAACAGAACCACCTCCTTTCTGGACGTAACTAATCTCTTGAAGTTATCTCATAGCAAGTGTATTCTCAATACCAACAGTGGTGGAAAGTAAGTATGTGGAAGAACCTGCTCTCACAGGAATCCGTGAAATAGCCACGGATTCGCTTAACTCAAAATCCGTGGAATAGCCACGGAATAACTCAAATTTCCGTGAAACTGACAAGGATTTTGCTACAATGCAAGTTAATATTTTTTCCTATTGGTTTCTTCCAAGTCATGTGACTTTCAAAGTCCCGGTGGTCAGAACAAAAAACATGGCGTTTTTTGTTCTCTCATTTTTAGTGAAAAAAAAAAATCAATATTTTGACTTAGTTTCTGCATAAAAATGGATTTTGATCACATTTCTAGCGACAAATATATGTTTTATTTTCTGAATATTCACTCAGTGAATGTACATAATCACTTTGTATGTTGGAATAGCCACGGGAAATGACTTTCATTAACTTGCATTGTAGAGAAAATCTGTGTCAGTTTCACGGAAATTTGAGTGATTCCGTCGCTATTCCACGGATTTTGAGTTAAGCAAATCCGTGGCTATTCCACGGATTTTGAGTTAAGCAAATCCGTGGCTATGTCACGGA
>NC_081529.1:14402844-14500344 GCF_030273125.1 Centropristis striata | reverse complement strand
GGGGTTTTGTCTCTTCTTCGTCTGTCTCTCATTCCCTTTTCTCACTCTCTCCTTATTTTTTTCTCCTTCTCTCTGTCAGCTTCTTCATCCACCAACTATTCTCTCGCTTCTGTCCGTTACTCTCCTACTCATCTGAATAAATAAATTCTTGTAAATTAATTTAGGCCTACGGCGCGCGCCAGAAAAAAAAAACTTACTATAATAACATACAATAAAGGAATAAAAATAGTTGATACAGATGCATTTTATCACGCAGAGGGGGAGGATACGCTTGGCCTTGTCATTTTTTAACATTTCCTCTCACATTTCTATGCGGAACATGAATGTGTAATTATTAAACAGTTTGGGCGTCATGTGTTTCCACTGACACCAAAATATTTAGTTGAGTGGATGCAGTAACATGACACCAGACAGGAAAAATAAACTCTGCTGTGTCGGGTAAAATATGCTTCTTCTTTGCTCCGTCATCATCGAAAAATTTCTGGAAACAGCTACATTGAAATATAAGACAGGACAATATAAGGAATCCCCCTTGTTCCGCCGACTAACGGCGCACAGAGGAAGAGATGACAGTGAGGAATAACGAAGAAAGAGTCTGGGGCGTGCAGTCATTTTTTAAAAACGAACATAGTCGGTGACAATCATCTTTTATCGGTTTCTCTGTGCGTCTGTCATAGACAAACCCTGCTTTACCTTACAGTTAGAGCACACACACACACACACACACACACACACACACACACACACACACAGACTTATTGTGTCCCACTGAAAGGTGAGCACAAGTGTCCCCGTACTGTTTTTATTCATTTTTTATGTCACAGTCTTGCATCACATCCCTGCTTGCATGCACTGGTCCGGATGGGTCCCACGAACGGAATAGGCGCACGGATACCCCCCCTCTCCATCACTCCCACCCCACACCCACCAACCCATCACGTGATTCATTAAATAATTAATGCAGAGGTTGCAGAATAGATATGTATTCGTCAGGAATATAACGGTAAGACATGGTGCTGCTCCAGTGTGTGTGTGTCTGACGTTGAAAATTCAACTGTCCTTTCAAAAAAAAAAAAAACAAGGCCCCCCCTATAGCAGTGGAGAGAGGGGGGAGAGAGAGAAAAAAAAGAGAGAGAGAGAGAGAGAGAGAGAGGGGGGAGAAGAGGAGACACTGAGAAACGCCAACAGAGAGAGAGAGAGGAAGAGAAAAGAGAGAAGGAGGCTGCAATAAAACAAATTTGGACGGGTGTGCGTCTTGCGGGTCGTTGTGGACACCGTGAGTATTGCGGAAGGAAGGGGACTGCATGGGGGGAACGCACACTTCTTCTTCCTCATCTTCTACGCCGCTGCGCCGCCTTCGCCCGCATCACTCTCACTGAATCATAGGCTATTTTAACATCGTGGTAAATATGCACAAAAATACCCATTTTTCGCCATGTTTTCTCATCGTGCATGTTGCTGTCGTGTTGTTTACACATCATCCCCACCCATCATCATCAGCCATTGTTTATAGGTGCAGCAAGCACTGTAAACCGGAGAGAGAGAGAGAGAGAGAGGGAGGGAGAGAGAGAGAGAGGAGCAATGCAATATTAGCCGATGGTGTATATTTTAAGAAGCACTTGGATATTCTTCTCCATCTTTCTCCCATCACCTCCTGTCTGCCTCTACATCTCTCTCTATCTGCCTGACTCTCTGTCCATCCCTCTCTCTCTCCCTCTCTCCTCTCTCTCTTCCTCTTTTTTCCCAGCCAGCTACTTCTCTTGATTTATAGTGAGGCAGGGTGTCAGCGTGCGGCCGGGTTGCCATTGTGTGTTTGTGAGAGAGTGCTGTTGTTTATGGTGCTGCCCGCGATAAATCATGTTTTCCTCCGCGCTGTGGGAAGACGGTGGGGAAAAATGACGGTCGATGGACCGATGATACACCGGAACGAGGAAGAAGAAGAAGAAGAAGGAGAGGAGGAAGAGATCTCGCCATGGCCACCGCGGGCTCCTCTTTCTGATCGGCTCTGTTTCCACTGCCGGGCTCTCCCTCTCTCTCTCTCTCTCTCTCTCTCTCACACACACACACACACACACACACACACATACACACACACTCAGACACACACACACACACACACACACACACACACACACGCTGTTTACACTTGATTATTACTGCGAGGGTTTCCTTTTTTCCTGCTCAGTATGACAGTGGCTGGCTGTATAGCTCCGGGTCGTGAATTACTGCGGCGACCAATTAACGGGAGATTTGTTTATATCTGGCACACCGGACACGCCTCGGCCGCCATGAAATCCCATAAAAAGGACCTGCCGGCCAGGGAAATCGCATCTATCTAGCCAAGAAGTGTGAGTGGATCCATGTAGCTCAGCCAGGGGAGCCAAGAGGAAGATTTAAGAGACGCCGGTTCGAGTTCTTATATAGCTTCAAGCACAATTAGCCGATAGGCCCTGGTTTGAAGTGAAAAACAATCATTAAAATGCCTCCTTCACTGACAGAAGCTGCCCAGAGAGAACCAGCTTGGCTTTGGAATTTATATCGACCTTATTTGTCACCAAAACTACCCGTATAGCGTTATAGTAATTGTCCTCAGAGATGTCCAGACTGCACTCTGCCTCTGACTTCATTTTTTTTTTTTTTTTTACAACTTTCTCTCTCCATGCATTTTTTCCACTGTATTTTCTTTGGATGCCTGCTGGAATGAAGCTGAGCGCCATTATTCATGTCAGCACTCAGTGTCTCTGCCTTTGCTCAAAGCCTTCACTGTGAACCAGACCTTCTACTTCTTTCAATGTGGCGAAGAAAATAAGATGCAGGACTGGAGAGTTTTTTTTCCTTCTCATTCATGCTCCATGTTTATATTCACATATATTTCATATCAAAATATGTTGCATTTAACATTCTTCCATATGGCTATATGGAAAACCCACGCAATGACTCAATGAGACATTGTGACTTGGTTATGCTACTATAGTTTTAGCCCTTCCCATTGCGAGAAGCATGTGGGGGGTGGAGGGGGAGAAGGGGTGGGATGGTTCATTTCATAACTCACTATAGATAGATAGCGCTGTGTGGTGTTGTTTTGGTGTGAAGTCAGCTGGTAATATATGCAATAAGTACAGGGGGCAGTCTATAATAACACATAATACGTATTTTTATTACATACACACATTTGCTTGCATTTTTAATTCAACAGTATTGATAATAATCGTAGTTATTTATTTGTATTATTTTCAAATGAGGTGAAGGATATCTCATGTGACTGTGATGGATGGATGGATGGATGGATGGATGGATGGATGGATGGATGGATGCGCAGCTGGAATCACTTTACAATTACATTTTAGAGGCTGCATGGCCTCTTCCGCATCCTCTCTCCCCTCTGTGTCTCTCTCCCTCCTCGGCCATCAGTGTAAACCTTAGTGTAACCAAATTAGAGCGGCTGCGCGGCTTCCCATTCCATAATAATGGCAGTATAGCAGCGAGAGGCAGCGTTTTTCAAAATGTGTATTCCTGCTGCCCGCCGCCGTGTCAAAAACAATATCCCGCCTCATTTCTGTGGACGGAGAGAGAGAGGGGGGGGGGGGGGGGGGGGGGGGGTGGTAGAGAGAGAGAGAGATTTCATATATATTTAAATATGTTGCTGGGTATCTCGGCCCTCTTGTCTGATTTGGAAGACAGGGAGGCGTTGAAAATACGTTTCTAAACGTCATTCCCGGCGCCTGCTGCGGACAAACACACAGGAGACAGTGCGAGCATGGCCCTAGTTAAGAGGGAAACACACTTGACGTTAAAAATTAGCCGAAGCAGCAGTTGCTGACACTGCTGCATTAAAACAGTCCTAAGTCACACACAGCGAAGGAGCACGACAGCGCAAGCGGGATGTTTATCTTATCTTACCCAGGCATGTGTCCACTGCTAAGTGTGTTTTGTCTGGCGAGATAGTTCCACATCAAACCCAGCTGAAATAGTTCAAATATTTGAAACGGTGGTGAGAAATGATATCACTCCCTGTCTCTTATCCATTATAGCTGCTGCTGCCACTGCAGGAGGGGGTCTCCGCTCCTACGAGGCCTCGCTGCATTCTCAGGCTAAATACACTGCTGCTGCTACTATTATTTATACTGTGAAAACACATGCATGAAAAATATGATGCATGCATGTGTCCTCACACAACCGGTAGTTTATTGTGACGCCACAAACATTTGAGTCTGGAATGAATGTTTACGCACAAAGCTGCTACAAGACAAAAGCAGCATCCTCAGCTCACTGTGGCACCAGGAGAATAAAAGAGGCAGCTGAACATGTATAGGTTTGTGTATGTTACATTGCATTTCTCTAAACCGTTCAACCACTGCACGCAATGTAGCAAATGTTTTGCGCATTTAAAATATCTAAATATGTGATTATGAGACACAGAACGTCTTTTTCCCCAAATGTTGCTGCTGATTTAAACATGCAGCAGTGTCTCTGTGGTCAGTCCCGTCGGTGCTTTACTGTGTGCATATGACTGAAGCATGCAAAATGCGCATATCTGTATCCACTGAAACTGTGGCTTTTATTGCATATGGTCAAAGACAAGGTCGCTGCGTCCACGCGTCTGACGGCACGCAGAAAGGGCTAACATAACGGGCATCTTCCCACTCACTACTGGGACTGGCAGCCATATTGTCTCCCCTGTCTGTTCTTTTCCCACGCAAAAATACATGAACAAATAAGAACGATTAAAAAAACCACATAGACTTAAAAGTCTAAATGCGACATGCGATAATTCCAGTAAATATGCAAAAAGTCTTTAAAAAAAACAACCTCTGCTATTACAACAGGCAATTGTTACACCCCACCTAATGTATGATAAAAGATAAATAAATAAACCAATCTTCGGCCAATTTCAAAACTTGCTTTTCATAAAAACAGAACAAAATCAACTTCAGTTTGATCGTTAGGCTGCATCACAAACAGTAAGTAAAAGCAGCGCGCAGGGGTTTGTTCTGTGGCTCAGTTAAAAATAAGCATGTGAACTCATGGTGATGTTTCCTGAGAAGCTGGTTATGCGAGATTAATTTAAAGATTTGTATTTTCTTGTGTCCATCTTTTAAAATAGTTGCTTTGGAAAAGATTTTCTTCGAATGTTTCGCGCAGTGAAAAGAGGCATTTAACAGTGAAAACTAATCCGCCTATAACGCACTAGATTTATTTTTCACAATTTATAAAACAAGTTAAATTAGCCTACATTTAATGTGATATCTATAAAACCCGTGCTTACTGTCCGACTGTTCCGCGGGTTTAATTATTTAACTTTAAAGTTTTACACATATAAAGATAGCTACCAGACACAGAGATTTATTTTTTATTTTTTTCTGAATTGAACTGAAAAGGCAAAAAACTACCTGAGCCAGCTCGGTTTAAAAACGTGAATGGAGCTGAGCTTGAAACATAAATCAGAGGGGCGCGCGGCCTCATAAATCTGCAGCTGGACGTTAACGAGCCAAAGATTTAAGTGTGGGGAAAATAATGTTAACAAAACACGTGTTTAAATCAATCCGAGTGTTTAAGCAACCATGATTTACTCCAACAGAAACCAAATAACAACAATAGTTTATTCACATTATAACGGTTATTAGTATTACTATTGTTGAACCTGTATAGCCTACATGTCCTTATCTCTCAGAGGCTGAAGAAATCCAGTCTTGTGCTCCAAAAAAACCGCCAGGAAACTTCCGGGGCTCTTCCCTCGCGCGGACATGATTACCCGTTCGGAAATAAATCAATAAGAAAACCTCGCGCTAATTTATAATCGGCTGTGCGGGGGCATTGATTCAAAGCGCGTGAAAAATGAGCGGCTGAAACCGTATCCAGAGCCCGGGAGCTCCACCAGGGCTGCACCGGGGCTGCACAGAGCGATAAGAGAGACCGAGCTGCTCGGACGGAAATGTTTGCACGAGGAGGGGACCGGGCACGAGCTGTTTCCGCCTCTCTCTCTCTCCGTCCTCTTTCTTTCTTTCCTTCTTTTATCATAGCGGGACAATACCTAAAAATAACTGCTTAGCCTGGGTGTAATTCAACTTCTCCCTTTCTCTTTCTTCGTCCTCTTTCTCGCTTTGTCTCTCTCACTCGTCGTTCGGCGTGTGTGTGTGTGTGTGTGTGTGTGTGTGTGTGTGTGTGTGTGTGTGTGTGTGTGTGTGTGTGTGTGTGTGTGATAGTGAAGGCATGTCTATACGTGTGGGCAGAAAACACAAATACATACAGAGAGGGAGAGAAAGAAAGAGAGAGGGAGAGAGAGCAAAGACAAGTGCATGAATTCTACCTGTGAATGGAAAACGGCTCATAATTTCAAATCCGCATATCATGTATAGCTATAAAAAAGTATTTTCTTCCAATATTGTGCTTCCTGAGGTTGCAAGGCCAAACAGCTGCCACGACATCTGTGTAATGGTTTTAGGCTGTTTAGTTTTAGTCATCTTGTGGGAATGATTCGGTTACAGAAATTGTTAGGTCCATTTAATATATTCATAAATCTGAAGTTGCAAGTGAAAACCTTTCGTTCTGACCGTTTCTGTACCAGTGACACGGCTGTGAACGGACAGGCCTGTATATATGCAAACATGCCAAACACGGCGGAAAGAGTTCTCCGAGTGGACGCGCAGGTCAAATCACAGCGGAATGTCAGCTCTTCCTCCCCAGCTTTTCTCCCTCTTCCTCTCCTCTGATCGCTCTCAGTTTGAAGCCATGTAATAACCAACATCTGGCCCTCCGCAGGCAGGATGGACAGGCAGGTCACGCTGAACCACCGCTAACCCCCTGGCGCACCTTAAACCAGACTCCCCTATTGGACAGGAACAAGAACCAGAACCCCCTTCCCCTCCCCCCTCTGTCCCAACTCCCCTAGGTTCTTGCGGCCTGTCTAGCTGTCAGTCCAGAGCCTGGTTCAGGAACACATCACGGTGTCAATCCGCCAACCCCTGCGCCAAGAGAGCCAGGACGCACGAACAAACCAGAGGAGAAACACCAGTGGAGAGGTGGAAAGAGAGCGGGGAAGCAGCTCATCTGTGATTGTCTTGAAGCGATGAAATGAAAGGGAAGTTAGACTGACAATATTTTGGTCCGCAAGAGTACACTGGCCAGCAAGGAGGTCTAAACCAAAACATCACGAGTGTGCGTTTTAGTGCTTGAAGCAAAAGGTATAGCAGGAGGAAGAAGGAAACGTGAGGAAGAGGAGCCTGAAGGGCACGCACAGGACTCTGCCCCTCTGCTTTGGAGCTGAGGGAGAAAAGGATAAAGAAGAGGAAAGAAATAAGCTGAGAGAGGTAGAGCCAGAGGAGGGCAGCCCGGGGAATACGGCGTCACGTTCAATCCGGAAAAGCAGTGGCGGAGGACACGGCTGGCTCGCTCAGTGCTCTGTGTGTCCAGCAGAGCTCAGGCTGGACCCCTAAACGTCTACACAGTGTAAGATAGCAGGGCTTCAGGGGAGAAGTGTGCGGCGAGCCCTGCATGGTTGTGGTGATGTTCAGGCAAAGCATCGGCCTGCTATACGGGGATTTTGCGGCACTATATTGGAGGGGGGTGCAGGCGCGCGCACGCCGTGTGTTTTTAGGGTAAAGTAGGACCTTGAGCTCCAGACCGAGCAGCTGTGTGCTGTAGGTAGGCTTTGATTGTTGGAGATTTATGGCGAGGCGACTCAAGATTTATGACCGGGCATGCAAACGCTTGGCGTCCCCTTTACGTTGTGTTATAGAGACGTCCTAATGGATATACCAGTATCATAACAGCAACAGTGCGGTTTAAACGCCGGCTTTAATACAATTTGGGACTAGATAAAAGCGAAATTGTCCGCCTGCTAGTAATTACGCACAGCGAAAAGTCCAACGTCCAACGTTTTCCAAGAAGACATTCTCTGGTCTCCTTTACTCCACCCGGTGTCTCCGACCGTGTCCCAAACAGACTGCTGCATCCAGGGAGGAGATCCAGGAGGACAGACACGCCGAAAGAGAGAGCAGGTAAGGTCTGCCGGGGTGCCTCGCGCTCAGTGTCCCGGTGTGTGTTCCTGAGGCGTCCCCATCCCACGCGCTCCGCCGTTAGACATGTCATTAATTATCTGTTGTGTGACCGTGGTCTCTCTCACACACTCACAGAGGCATCCGTAGGGTGTGCCCGCGTGCAAGCTCTTATGCTGGCCATAGGGTTCTTTTGTGTGTGTGTGTGTGTGTGTGTGTGTGTGTGTGTGTGTGTGTGTGTGTGTGTGGACAGACGCCTTAGAATAGGGGCAAGGTAACAGAAACCTCTTTCCCTCTCTCTCTCTCTCTCTCTCTCTCTCTCTCTCTCTCTCTCTCTCTCTCTCTCTCTCTCTCTCTCTCTCTCTCTCACCCCCCCTCACCCCCCCTCGTCATAGAAAAAGAAGTTTTCTTGGAGCATGAAGTACAATTTGGGCAGAAAAATGTGTGTGCGCGCGCGCGTGACACAGGCAGAATGAGTCGCAGTGAACAGGGACCTGACGGTTAGGTGTAAAGAAGATACGTATTAGCCACGCTGTGATTTATGATAGTGTGAAAAGATTGCTTACTCAAGAAACCACCCTCCCTCTCTTTCCCTCTTATTCTTCCCTCTCTCTTATCCACAAATTGTCATGCCCCCCAACACATAACAAATCCACAAATGGTTCTATGAAAACATGTTTATGCCTCTGACCAGGTCGAAGAAAAAGCAAAGCCAAGTGGTTAGAAATAAATGCATTTTTATAAGTGCAGCTACTTCAGTTTAAATGATTATAAACTGGACTTTTTCCCCCATAATGAAATCCACCCTCATTCTGAGTAATGTGTTGGATTACTCTTAGTGTCAGGGCCATTTAATGTGAGAGGGACATCAGAACTAACATGAGCAACACAGATTCTTATCTAAGATTCCGGGATTTGAAAATTATTTAATTGATTCCTGAACTGTTTTAAGCTAAATCGGGTGATTATTTTTCTCTGAAGATATGGTCCAACACAGATTACCCTTAGCTTTGTTTAGCAGTGAGTACAAAAAAACGTCAACCAAAACAAAAAAATTGCAACTACGGTATTAAAGCCTTCTCATTTGGACTGCCACGTAGTGAAAAGGTCCAATGATATTGGAGCATTGGGAGATGCAACAAGTTGTCCATCTTTAATCTATCATTTGTAACACAATGTGTTTTCCAATTTTTATTGTAAATTTGAAGCTAAAATTATTATTTTATAATTCTTTACCAGTCGTTCTTAACGTTGATGGGGAGCCTCACAAGGGCGCAGAAGGATAAGAAGAAGAAAAAACAAATATAGTCACCTCCCATGAAATAATGGCCTAAGTCATTTTTTAACTTTTTTTTTTTTGCCTAAATCTTCCCCTCATGATGTTGGCCACTTCTGGTAAAATCGCCAGAAAATCTGAAAAATGACTTGGGCTATTTTGTTAAGATGGTGTTAATATTTCTCTCATGAAGTATTGGTTTATTTGAATTCTTTAATGTAAAATTACAGATAATTTCATATCATTGGGCCATGTAGAGTATTCAGATAAAATAATCTGAGAAGGAAAAACACTTTGTTTGAACTGTTAGACAGTCATGTCCACACTACACCAAAGCCATAGTGATTGGGAGTCACAAGTAGTGGTTGAAGAAGTATTCAGATCTCTTACTTAAGTAAAAGTCCTGCATTTAAAACTTACTGAAGTAAAAGTACAAAAGTATCAGCATCAAAATGTACTTAAAGTATCAAAAGTAAAAGTACTCGTTATGCAGAATGGACCCACTCAGATTGTTTTATATATTCTAAACATATCATTACATTATTTGTACTGATGCTTTTATGTAAGCGCTTTCGTTTTCTTAAGCCAGGGCTCACTTTAACTATCTATACTGTTATGGGGTTAAATTTAAATAATGTCTCATGACCTTAAATTGATCATGTTTTTCATGTTAAATCTCAACCTGAAAAGTAACTAAAGCTGTCAGCTGAATGTAGTGGAGTAAAAAATACAATATTAGCCTCTAAATGTCGTGGACTAGAAGTATAAAGTTACATAAAATGGAAATCCTTAAGTACAGTACTTGAGTAAATGTACTTAGTTACATTCCAACAAGGAGACATTCCTGCATTTTCTGGGGCCAAAAGGATCAGAAATACCTGCTCTATGTGTGTCATATCAAAATATCATAATAGCCAGGCCCCTGGAAGCGTGTTTGACCTTGGTGGTTTTTGCTCACTTCCGGGCACAGAGACTTTAAAGTCATGAAAAACCCACAGCAACTCCAACACAGCTGTGATTTAATTGATTTTTTCATACATCACTGACAAACTATGGGCAAAACAGCCATCAGAGTAAAATAGTGGGGGCAAACAGGCCTGTGTGACTGTCGTAGTGTATAAAGGCTGACAGCTCTGGCCCAGATCCATACAGACGCTTTCTCCTGCTGTAACAGGCTTAATAGCAGGCCTTTCTGCTCCGGAGCCAAGTGGCCTGATTATATTACAATCACTGGCTTCTTTTTCTGATCCGGGTGTCATAAGAGGAGTGTGTTGTTAGGAAATGGATACAGGCCTGTTGTACTGCTGCAGATTGTTCAACACTCAGCGTAATGAGGCCCAAAAGCTATAATAACAAGTTAGGAAAAATCCATTTTTAAGGCGATGCCAAACCACAAATTACTACAGGTACATATCACTGAGTGCCAATGTCACTGCAAGCACTGACACGCCAGTACAGGAAGTGATGTAACAGGCAGCCACAGTGACTGTATGTTCTTAAATATCCCAGCAGTGGTCACACACACTGGTGGGAGCAGTATTCAGATCCCTTACTTAAGTAAAAGTACTAACACTCTACTACTACTACTCTACTACACACTGTGATATTACTTCACTACAAGTAAAAGTTGTGCATTTAGAACTTACTGAAGTAAAAGTACAAAAGTATCAGCATCAAAATGTACTTAAAGTATCAAAAGTAAAAGTACTTGTTATGCAGAATGGACCCACTCAGATTGTTTTATATATGCCAAATATATTCTTGGATTATTGGTATTGATGCATTTATGTAAGAAGTGTTTTCATTTTCTCAAGCCAGGGCTCATTTAAACAGCTAAATACACTGTTGTGAGGTTTAATTTATTATAAAATGTCTAATTACTTTAATTCTATTATATGTTAAATCTCAACCTGAAAATTAACTAAGGCTGGCAGCTAAACGTTGTGGAGTAAGAAGTATAAAGTTACATAAAATGGAAATACTCAAGTAAAGTACAAGTACCTCAAAATGGTAGTTAAGTACAGTACTTAAGTAAATGTACTTTGTTTCATTCCACCACTGGTCACACAGCAGTGACAAAACCCCTGAAAAAGATTGTTCAGTCGTTGGATATGGTAGCTTCCAGAGTACACCCAAATCTACAATCTTGCTATAATCCTAAAGAATAGGAAGCTTGTGGAACTTTGCATAGGGCTGCAGTGTATAGAGCAGAGCAAATACGTCACTAATATTAATCAAATCAAATCAATCTAAACATTGATGGAGCTTTGAAATGTCCTGAGAAGCTTTTTTGGCGCTTTCGACACAGACTGCCTGCAAAATCAACTGTGAGCTGGGACATCACACACTTAAACCACCAAGTCAGAGTCACAGAAACACTTCAGCATTTCAGCACACTGTCACACATTCAATTCAACTTTATTTTCACATCAGAGCTCATAGCCAGAATTGAAACTTGCCCTCTACAAACCGTTGCTTTTGTGATTTCTATCTACCCCTCTGAGTGCACGTACACACACACACACACACACACACACACACACACACACACACACACACACACACACACACACACACACACAAGCAGTCACATCCATCCCTGTTCCTCCAATGCCTGACAGACTTGGTGAGCTGGGCACTTTTCATGGCCCAGGAGCAGAAAGGGCAATTTGACCCCCCGCACTTACTCCAAACCCCCAAACACACTCATCCTCTCTCTCTCTCTCTCTCTCTCTCTCTCTCTCTCTCTCTCTCTCTCTCTCTCTCTCTCTCTCTCTCTCTATCCTGGCGTCAGGGCTTTCTTTGAGTTTGAGGTTAAAGATTAGCATCTCTGATAAAGATTAACTCTCTGTCAAAGGAAGGCGCTGATGGCATGAGTTTCTGGTTCACGACTGTTAGTGACACAGAGGCAGGCCCTTCAGGGAGATGGGTGACCCTGCCTGCAGCAAGAGCTGAGTATAGGCACTGAGCTAAAATGTTGCCTCAAGGGATATAGTAAGGTGTTATATATAAGACCATTTGGCATAACATAATGCAACTTTTCTGTTGCATGTATTTGGTGAGTGATTTTGTTCAAAGTAATGTCTTAAAGTTAAGCATTAGTCACATTTCACTTAATGCAAAATGGTTTGGTTGAGCCCACAAAACCTTTTCTGCATGTTTAAGATTCATAAAAATAGGTAGAAGTATTTTTATTAATAATATTTTTAAGGAACATGTTTTTTAGCTTCCAAGTCCCCCTCAGACTACTTCGCAGACTTCGATGATGCGCTGAAGTCTAAGCAGCAGCTCTAGTAGTTTATCTGATGGATGTGATGAAAAAATGTTCAAAGAACATGAATCGGGAACATAAGTTGTCCGCTTCAGAAGAAGCCCGTGGTCTAAACAGGATTGTAAAAAGGTCTTTTGTACACTGGGTGAGCGTAATTCCTCAGTTATGTGTCTAGAGCCAGAAGCAACAGAGTTAATAAGTAGAAGATTTGTTCAGACTTCACAAGCTGAGAAATAAGAATGTGTTCACCAAAATAAGAACATGCATCAACTGTCACAGATAGATATGGAGATTATGTAATTTAGACTGGTGGTGAAATGAATAGCCTACGATATGTACTGAATCTGTCTGGCATGAGCGCATCTCGGTACATCCTGCAGACAATGAAGTGCCAGTTAATAATGGGAAGATTGGCTGATACTCTTCAAAGCTAAGTAACTAAGTTGTTAGTGCATAGAAGTTGATTGATTTGAGTTGGTTATAAATAAAGGTGCGAATCAGCAGAGACCCCTGATACGATTATTGTCCCGATACTTGAGTCACGTTATTGCGATTTTAAGCATTTTGAGATATGGTGAGTATTGCGATACAATATATTGCGATTTAACGGTTTTACTTTATTTTGTGTCCAAAAAATTAAAGTCAATCAAGAATTGTTTTGTCAAATAAGAGAAAATTCTCAGTCTATTCATTCTCCACAATGAGTCAAACCCACAGACTGACCATCAAAGTATTCAGTCAAACTGAACTGAACTGATATCAAACATGTATGGACGACAACAACTGCAGCATTTTCTCAAACTTTCCTCAACTTTAAACTTCACTGCTCCGAATTCTTTTGAATGAAACATAAAAAAGCCGAACTTTGCAGCGTTATATCCTGATACATGGTGCCTATAGATTCATTAGATCTTTTAGTTTCATATGATACCAGTATCTCCAGTACATTCATAAAAGTGAGCTCGCTACGGCCACAAAAATGGCGAAAATACTGACCACAGGAAGGCTAAATATCGACACTTGGTGGCCAATAATCGATATAATATTGCCATGCAAAATATCGCGATACTATGCTGTATCGATTTTTCCCCCCCACCTCTAGTTTTAGGTTTGTGGATGGACAACAGACTGAAAGCCCTTTACCCCTCTGAGAACATATATAGTGTCTCTCCCTCTCAGTGTGACTCAGTAGTGATTATCTTCTCCGGTGTTGAAAATTGCGTGTCATCTGCCCTAAGCAGGAGGGGAGGAGATGACATGTGTTGCAGTACAGGTTTGTTGTTGCTTGCCCATTTGGTGCGGCTGTCAGTGGTGTCGGTGATGATGCTGCATGGCTGTTCAACCTCATTACACTTCAAGGAAAGCTTCAAATGGACTTGATGAAAAATGTAGTGATGGATATTGACTGATCTCTCGGGTAGGAAAAGGGTGATGGTGATGGGTGCTCCAGTGCCTAAAAGGTCAACTTGGGAATAAACCAAGGTAGTGACAGAGGAAAAAACTGCAGGGGATAAAGTGCTTGTGAATTTCCCACCCGAAGTACACTCTTGTGTTGTTTGTTATGAGCAAATGTGCTTTTTAGACACAATTGGTTCCAAACCTTTGCACATTATTAGCACATTTAAACTTGTGTAATTCTCTTGTGTAGGTTGTTTAAGGCCAGGGCATTAGTATTTTTCTCTTTCAGCTACTGCAACTGACTTCAGAGGTTCATCTTAGTCTAATCAGTTAACCCTCCTGTTATGTTTGTATCTCAGGAACAGCAACATTGTTTGTGGGTCACTTTGACCCCTGGGCATGTTTAACTATCCAAAATAAAGAAAAAAAAGTCTGAAAAAAAATCTCAATAAATATATATATATATATATATATATATATATATTATATTTCAATAATAGCTCCATTACGAACCATTTCAATCAATATTTAGTGCAATGGTGTTCTTTACCTCTCAGAGATCAAAAAATGCATGTTAAAACTTTTTTATATACATTGGAAAGGCCTACATATAAAATGGTTTTATATCACGTTGATTTATATATATATATATATATATATATATATATATAAATATATATATTAACATTTTTTTTTCGTTTTATGAAAAAATACTTGTAATGTAAAACTTTAAAAAACTTTGAAATGGGTCAATATGACCCGCAACATAACAGGAGGGTTAAACAAGAATGAACTAATTTACAATTCACAAAGTCTGCCTACAGTTCATATCTGCGTTGGGCCAAGATCTCCTCACTACTTTGGTTTAAAAGTTAATATCTCGTCCTTGTAAATCCTGTGGAGAATTACACAAGTTTTAATGTGCAGAAGTTTGCTTATTGGAACCAATCTCTAAAAAAAGCACATTTGCTCTTAATTGATTTGTTTCTTATTTTTTTGCTTATTTTTTATGCCACTGAAGTGACACAGAGACTGCAGTCTATATTTTTGGAGTTCAGCTTCTGGGCAAAGAAGAAACATGATAAGTCCTTCCAACTTTAAAACAATTCTAAGCACAGAGATCATTTGAGAAGTTGCCAGAAGCCCACACGTCATAGTAAATGATGTTAAGGCAGAAATCGGATACGCATGGGGGGCGGGGGTTCCCAACAGATAGGTTGTTTAAGGCCAGGGCATGAGTATTTTTCTCTTCTAGCTACTGCAACTGGCTTCAGAGGTCCAGCTTAGTCTAATCAGTTAAACAAAAATGAACTAATTTACAGTAAGTTGTCCTGCTTTCATATCTGCACTGGGCCAAGATCTCCTCACTACTTTGGATTAAAAGTTAATATCTCGCCTCTGTAAATCCTGTCCAAGTTAAAAGGTTACAGGTTTAATGATTAAAGCATATAATAGTACATGAAAATGGGATTGTGCAGCACCTTGCCTGTGGGTTGATCATTAAAGAACTGAGCTATTGCTTCTCCAGGTCAAAGGTCACTTTTAGAGAGCTGTGCACCAATATATCACTCTGTGAGTGCTTTGGTGGGGGCTTTCAGCTCCTGTGTTAATACCACAACATCCGTACTAGTTTTAAAATACTAAAAGGGCTGAACTTGTGATGTGGTGCAGTTGTCCTTTGTGTTTCAGGTGGCAGTAAGGTCAAAGACGTATAAGCGTGAAGAAAAGTTTAGCATAAAACTTTTAGATCAAGCTGGAAACACCACAGCTGTTTATTGTTATCCAGCATACAGACTCTGATAAACATAGTAAGTATGTGTGTAGGTGTAAAGCTGTTCTGACAAAGAGTGTGTGTGTGCGTGCCCGTGTGTGTGTCAGAGAAAGAGAGAGAGAGAGGGCTGAGGCAGGCTGGTGACAGCACCACCAGACCAGGCAGAGATAAGAGCAGAGAGTAGTGATAACGTTTGTTCAGGTCATGTGAGACTTTAAAATGAAGCTCCAGCAGTGAGAAGCAACACATCAGCAGTAACATACTCACGTTCCAGTATCACAAACTTTATTTGCAATTTGTGAATTCACTTCGATTAGATTTTATTCAATCCATGCACGCCCTATGAGTTTAAACCTGCTTTTCACTCATAATATGCACTATTTCCAATGACGCACCGTTGCCTGTTTCTGCCATTGCTCCGTCATTCATTTCAAACTTTTTTTTTTACTTGAGAGAAAAAACATCTACATTGTAATTAATTTAGATTCAGGATGCTGATCCAGGATTCCATCTGAAAGTCCTCCTCTCCCCCTCAGCCTCCTCTTCTACTAAAAAATTTGGCTCATCAGCTGTTCTGGGGCTCTGGAGGCGGCCTCCTCCCTTTGTCTCGACCTATAGGGCTAGCTGGCTAAGCTAGTCGGCCCCTGCATCACTTCCAGGGCAACTTTAGACTAGTCCACTCCTGCTCCGTCGCTCCAAATTTCCGACTAACCCGCGGGGCTGAGGGGGGGACACGAGGAGGAAAACCCCGGCATGGGAATGGACAGCAGCCAGAGATGCGCGTGAGTGCATGGACGGAAACAATAAATAAGTTTATAGTAGTAGGAGTAGTGGTGGTGGTGTAGGCTGGTACGGGGAGGTCGGGGGATCCTTGCTTTTGATTTATGTGTTTGGGGGAAGCTGTCAGGAGCAGAAACAGAGGCAGCGCGGCCCACAGATTTTTTTCCCCAACACTTTAATAAAATATATCAGCCGCTATGCAACAACACGGACAGCGCTTTTCATCCTGCGGTCGTGGATGCTATTATATAATTATACATTACACCTTAAAGAATGTTTCCCACCGCACGCAGCAGTGGATGGATGTATATCTCCTGCAGAAGGATAACCGGGACGTGTGTTTTCTCTCTTTCTCAATGATGCTCTCTGCATGGACGCAGAGCCGCTGGGAAACTCTTCAAATGCTCCTTTTTTTCTGTTTTGCAACATTTCGGACGTTTTTTATAAGTCACCCTTATTCTGAATATTTCTGATTTCTTCTGCAATAATGCAAAGAGCTCATATGTTTTAACTTTAGTGTTTTAACAACATGATTTGATTTATTTTATTTCTTACGGTCACTTACATTAAAACAAAAAATAGGCTAATTTAGACGCGCCCTTTGCATGTTCCTCGATGTGAAATATTTTCTGTTCTAGATAGGCTATTGACTGTATTTTATTTAGAAAAAGAGTGTTGTCATTGGATTGCTGTTAGCTCTCAGGCTTTTATTCCACTAAATGATTGAAATGTAGTTAGTTTGTGGGGCTTTTTTTTTTCAAAAAGAGTCTTGTCCTGGGTTTTCTGTTAGCTCCAAGGCTTTTTATTCCACTAAATTACTCAAATATAGTTAGTTTGTCGGGCTTTTATTTTGAAAAACATCATATTTCTGTATTTTTTGAAGTATTAATGCAGCGATTTATGTGCAGGCAATTTATTGTTTAAAATACACATTTAGCTCACTATTTCATAACATTTTTACACTATATTGTTTTTAAATTACAACGTATAATTTTAGCATATTTTCCGATTCTTTCCCTCTCTCCATTGTGACTTTTATCTGCATTACTGATGGAAGGAGCGACATTTTTCCTCATCAGATATTGAGGACTTTCCCCACAGCAGTCAACCCCATTAAGATATTTCCAGCGTTTTTAAACACGATGAATATAAAGGGATGTGTAATATGATAAGCAGAATCAATAATATGTCAAATCACTCCCACCTAGCCTTCATTCCCTTCTCTGCTCTTATTGCTTTTATTCCTGGATTTCAGCAGGGACAATTTCAGGTCAGCAGTACCTGTCAGCGCTGCTTCCTGTCCCTGCCGTTCGATTAGACGACAATAGGTCTGTGCTCTGTATCGGATTTTAGCAAGACCTTTCTGATTGCATATCTCTATCTCTTCTTTCCTCCCTCTATCTCCCCTTCTCTCCCCCTTTCCCCTCTTTATTCTGCAGTTCTTAGGAGCTTTCTGGAAGCCGTTTTCTTTCATCAAAACATCAGAAAATAAGAGGAAATCTTTCGGTGAGTCCTGTTGTTTTATGTATTATATTTATGTGTGTGAGAAACGCAAATATGATAGAAAGAATATATGGATGGATAATATGTTTAAAAACATGTAATTTAACTCTTGCTAACTATGTGCTTATATGGTAAATAATTTAAATCATATATTATATAGGCCTAAAAAAATTAAAAGGAAAATAGTATTTTAAAAAAAATGTAATCCCTTAATGCGCCAGGTTTTCGGCTAATCATGATAATACATACCTTGTTTTATTATTAATATTATTATTGTCATAATAATTTGGCAGTATTAGCTGCAAACATAATGTGGACGCATATACCTGGTGGACAGAGAGTAGAAACATGCTGGTGATTAATACATTTATTTTGAATAATGAGCTTTCCTTAAAAAAATTTCGACTGAATTTTATAGAAAGCTGCAGAGTGCATGTACAATCTTCTGTGCATGTGTGTGCGTGTGTTTGTGTGTGTGTGGTGTAATATAATGTAATGACACGAGCTAATGTAATATAATCCAGAGGTGTGAAGGGTTAGAGCCGCAGCAGGAGACATAGCATCATCATTTGATAAGACAGTTATTAAAACAGTACGTAATGACCCTACACTATAGCAGTAGTAATCATAGTAGGCTAGGCCTATTGCACAATAACAGATGTTTTCATTTAGACCTTAGAAAGAAAAAACATTACAAACAATTATTATTCATCCTTCATTTTGCATTTACAGCAACATATTTGCGACACAGTAAAAGCGTAAAAAATAATTTTAAATCCATCCGTCAGAGGAAATGTGTCATCCTCCGTGGCCTACATTTCTCAAATCCTTCGGGGGTAAAAAAAAAAAATGGAAAGAGGATTTCCATGGCTGTGCACGGCAGAGAGTTTCAGTTGTGAAACCCAATATCCGTGACTCAATGTGGAACACTGAGCCCGTCGATGCTCGTCTGCCATCCGGGGAAAAATAACGAACAAGTGGAATCCTTCACAAGCACCGGCGTGCTTTTACAAGTCAATACACACATGTAATCCGCTCTGCTTATTTCTCCACATGCACGCCTCTTCCCACACTGTTGCTCAATGGAGAGAGAAAAAGAAACAAAGAGACAAAAATAGCTGATGCAGGGTGGTTTTTTTGGTTAATGTTTGAGCAGCAGTTCCCTTCAGCCCGCACAAAAGATGGTTGGAAGGAAAAGTTGCAGACAGACACATTTCAGGCTCCCACCTTCCACCTACACGGAGCTCATCCTCTCATTTCAGCAGCCCACAGCTACTGCTATCTGTTTTAAAGTTGGGCTGTTTACACACACACACACACACACACACACACACACACACACACACACACACACACACACACACACACACTCACACTCACACGCTGCTGGGCGCGAGAAAACTCATAAATCTTACGTAGCCATAAACGACAGGGGTAGCGTCCTGAATAATAAAAATAGAGGGAATGGGAGAGAGAGCTCCAGAGACAGAGAGAGAGAGGGAGTGTGTGTTTGAAGATGTATGTGTGTGTGTGTGTGTGTGTGGGGGGGGGGGGGGGGGGGGGGGGGGGGGGGGTATGAAAACATATTAAGACACCTTTATATTTTCATTTCCATTTTGGTCTCACCTCTCAGTGTCTCTTTCCTTCTGGGTTTTGTTGTCACTCTTGCTTTTTTCCCTCTCTTTTCTTTCAGCCTACTTCACCTCTTTCTGCAAATGTTGTTGCACTTAGTTCCTGTCTCTGTGTTTTCTTCTTTTAAAAAGACCTGGGAGTGGAGAAACCAAGTTTTCATTCAATAGCCATGCAGTGTCCTTACAGCTGCTGATGTCACATATTATATGTTTATTATTAGTGTTGTACCTTTTGTGTCAGTTCCCTCTCTGCCTTGTTTATTTACCATTTTCTTTGCTATAGTGGCAGCAGGGGGAGACAAGGTGTTGAGATCTTAACTATGTATCTAGTTTCAGGGAGAGCTGCAGGAGTGGCTCTTTAAAAAGATTATATTATAATAGTAAAATCACCTTTCTGGGAAATTCAGGGAGAGAGGGGAAAGATCATGCTGCCACATAGATGATCCAATTAATTCACCAAAATCTCCACAAAACAGA
The DNA here is from genome assembly GCF_030273125.1 of Centropristis striata. Lineage (NCBI taxonomy): Eukaryota > Metazoa > Chordata > Actinopteri > Perciformes > Serranidae > Centropristis > Centropristis striata. Next base: position 14,480,243 of record NC_081529.1, on the reverse strand, counting down.
TGAATGATAAGTGAGTGGTAAATTTGTACTCTCCATTCATTCACTAAACGTATAGGTCTGGCTCTTTTAGATGTAATGCACAGTAACATGTACAGAAATGGTATCATGAAGATACATAAAATATGAAAAAAATATAAACAGGCTGTTATATCAGCCATTGGGAATATATTTGATATGTTAGCATTATGGGTGGGAAATGAGTGCTGAATGGTGCTTTCAGCTGTTTGCTTGAGTTTTGTTTTTGTTTGTTTTTTGGGGGTGGGGGGTACAAAATCAAAAGTAATAATCTTAATAATGTTGCCAGATCAGGTCACATACAGTGTCTGTGGACACATTCTTCTGGACTGCACAGAAGATGGATCTTATACCTGTAATTTAAACAAATTTAATATAATCTAAACGGTACTAAGAAAATGAAACTTAGGCTAATTCTAGTTCTTCTGCTCCTTTCCACACAGGCCAAAACGAAATATCATAGTAAACAAATAGGCTGCAGTTACCCACATCTGGGCTATAGAGCTAATATCAGATGTCTGTGGCCCACTATAATTAGAAATGAAAGAGATAGACTACACACAGGAGACCCAACAACCTGTTCTTGTATGATGTAAAAGTTACGCCAAAGTTTAACTCTTGAAAAGAGTCAGTTGTGGGTTGTATGTTATAGACCATGTTGATAGGCCTATACTTAATTGTGAACTAATGGCGCCACCTCAACAGTATAGCCTCCATGCCTGTTTGTAGCATGCGTGTTTCTGTTTGAGCCACTAACATTTGCATAATCTGTGAGTGACGCTGAGGTGTTTGATGGGGAATCAACGCGTCCGTGAGTCAAGCCCCGCTATTTCCTCCGTTACACCCCCGTGAGTGTTGTTCCTGATAGCCGGACTTGTTGTCAACAACATAATGAGAACACATACCGGGATACGACCTCCACAATTACTCCCAGGCCTACTATAGGCTCCCGCTGCTGCTACTGCTGCTGCTGCTGCTGGCCGTTTGGAATAACACTTTACAGCCTTCCAAGAGAGCGAAGCGAGGCGGGAACACAGAGCCAAGACAGAGAGGAAGACACGGGGGGAGAGAGGCAGGAGACCTGGGCAGACGGGAAGAGGAATAAAAAGAGGAACATGCGATGGGGTGACATTGCGCGGCGGAGCTGCTCCTCGGAGGCTGTCTGACTGAGCGACACCAGCTTGGAAAAAGCAAGAAATTTGAGGCCATTGTTATCAGGCAGCGGCGGTGCAGGCAGCGCTGGTGCTGGTGCTGGGGCGGAGGGTGGAGGGCGGGTTGGGGGTGGGGGGCGCGAGCAGGCAGGCTCCCGGTAAGCTCGTTCAGCTCGTGCGCTAGCTTGCCTGCCTGTAGCCGAGCCTATATACACACTGAGCCCGTCCGGTAATTCTGCCCGGGTATCGAGCCCCCCCAGTGACGTCTTGAGTCCGTCTAGCTCAGCCGTTCATGCCACACGGTGTCCGGTTCGCCGCCCACGCGCAGCCCGGTCCGCCGCCGCCGCCGCTGCTGTTGGCTCGTGGAGGTGTTGTGGTGGTGGTCGCGAGCTCCAGTCTCAGACAGCACCGGAGGAGCAACGGGTTAGCGGAGAGAAGAAAGAAAACGGAAGAAAGAGCGGGCGGATTTGTTATTTATTTATTTATTATTGTTATTGATTGCCTAGTGAATGTGCGTGAGGACTAATCTGTGATGCGGTGTTGCTGGGTCCGTACCGGACTGGACCGGGACCGCCGGTGCTAAAGAAGGTAAGGAGCATCACCACCGGCAGGCAGGCCAGTCGGTAATGCACGAGCTCAAACAACACACCAGAAATAGGCTGCAGAGTGTTTGTGAACGGCGGAGTGGCTGGCTCGGTGATTTATGGCCCGTATGACTTCAATCCCGGTTCAAGAAGAGTTCACAATGCTTTAAGCTGCCGTAGCTACCCGCCGCAAGCAGCCCCCCTTCTCCTCTCGGCCTTCCATCTCTGTCCCCTTTCTTTCTCTTCTTCACCCTCTCGTTTCTTCTCCTATTCTGTCCATGCCTCTTCCTCACATATAGCTATTTATTTACAAAGCAATGGCCGACCATTTTTCTCTTATGGATGATCTCCCTGGTGGTTACCTACTTTCTTCCCATGGGCCTCCTTTTTTTATTATTTGTGCTAATATCTGAATTATTATTTCACACTTAAATGTTTAAATGCTATTGGGCCTAATTTTACTCACACATTTGAGCTTCACTGTTTGTTGATTTCAGCCTAAATCGAGGCCATGAATATGGCAACAATAACTCTGATCTGGCCAATCTTTTATTGTTTATGGGCTCGGCTCCATGTAATTGGCCCCTCGCTCTCTCTCTCTCTGTATGTGTGTGTGTGTGTGTGTGTGTGTGTGTGTGTGTGTGTGTGTGTGTGTGTTAATGGGATAAGGAATACGTGGATTGCCCAAGTTAATGCATTCTCTCTCTGTCTCCCTGCCTGCATAGCTCTTCTCATGGCAGGCGCCATTTGTAATTTTATATCCCAGGATAAAACACAGACACTGGACACCAGTGGCCGACCTCTCCATCTCTCTCTCTCTCTCTCTCTCTCTCTCTCTCTCTCTCTCTCTCTGTTGTTTTTGTTTGGGTGGCTGTTTCTCTGTCAGTGTAAGTGGATTATTCAGGGAGGCGTCTAGTAAAGTTGGTGATTGTATTAAGCTGTAGCCCTACAAGCAAGGGGCAGAGACATTACGTGTCCCGTTTAATGGCGATACAGCGATATGATTTAATAACGTATTCCTCCTACACTCACTGCCACGGCCTCTCTCTCCCTCTCTTCCTCTCTCTGCTTGGGACTATTCCTCAGAGTAAATAATTAGGATTCCAGCTTGTCTACTAGAAAGATAAATGGCTGACATGTGTAACGTGCTGAGAGCTGGAGTAGGGCTGGACTGTCTAATCACAAAAAGAATAATAGTAATAGCCTATATATTACTAGGCCTATAATATATATATATATTACTAGCCTACATGTAGCATAGCCTATATATAACCTAATTCTGTTCGCAATAGGAGTTTTTGTTTAGGGATCACGTCCTGTTGTTATGGTTTTAATTCTATTCTATCTTTTAATAATTGTGGAAATCATCTATAGGGCCTATGCCTAAATAAATAAATATTATTAACATAAAAACATATAATAATAAAAAATTCTGAAGCCCAGGCTACATTAATTATACCATACAAGTAGACAACATAATTCAAGATTTTTTTCTTTTTCAGTTTTATTTCGTCTCCTTTTGTCGCTAGGTGTGACATCTCAGGACAATTGTTGTTTGGGCCTATTTTGTTGTTGTTTTCCCCTCTATTTTCGTTCACAATGAAACGCGTAAATAGCTTTAATGTTTAAAAAAGATTTTAGGTGGCTGGTGTTGCAGGAGATGTAGCCAAATAACGGCAGAGCTATCAGACAGAGGCTCAGAGTGTCAGATGGCCGCTTCATCTCCGCTCCTCTCCGTTAAACATTTTATCTCCAGAGGAGAAATGAATGCCAGGTGCTCTGTCGCGCCTGACGCGCCGGCCTCTCGCGGCCAAAGGCCCACCCCAGCAGTGAGCTGATGGAGGGAGTCTATGGGGGCCCTCTCTCTCTCTCTGCTGTTTTTTTTTTTCTTCCTCTGTTTTTCCCGCGGCCGTGATAGAGCACTCGACCCTAATGAATCACTGACTTGTGAAGCTTCTTCCGGGGTTTCTTTGTTTTTTCCCCACTATCCATCTATCTATTGTTGGCCTCTTTTGTCCCCAAGTCCAAGTATTTTGTTCATTTGTTTTATTTTTTCATTTTTATTTTAATTGCATAGCCTCGGCATATTAACCAAATAGAATAATATGGAAATGATCTACCCTGATAACTCAGATTTGCTAAAAAAAAAAAGAAAAAAGAAAAAAAGAAATATCCCAGAGATTCTAAAGCAGAGATATTTGAATTTGCATTTTTTTGCATCATTAAAGGGCTACGTTTTACTTCGTTTTAATTCTAAAAATCACAATTACGTCCTATAACGTACCATGTTTCATTTACACTGTAAAAACCCTACTGTGTCCAAGAGTAGCTTGTTATTCAACAGCAATGATCATGTATACACTCCTGAGTGAGGTAACAGCCGAGCAGACGGAATACAGTAAATCATATGTGGAAGGCAGAGGTTGACAGAAATAGGCTACCTACATCAGTCAAGGAGGGAAATATATACAGGCCACATTCACTGACGCCATTACACAACAAAATGTCACGTTCAGCTCGAAAAACAGCAGACATGGTGGGGTAGTGCTTTATTATTATTTAAAAAAACAACATCATAATTCTATAGGCTATTAAAATTAATTAAACCTATCGAATGAATGGAAAAGGATGACATAGTTATGTTTAAAACAATAATAAAAACAGATTTCTTTTTGATTTTATTCTGAAATTCAATGAAGCATTGTCATGGTCATTGTAGATAAATTGCTATAAAACAAAACAAGAGTAAGAATAATAACAAAAACTAATTCTACAACCATCACCACAATACAATTAAATTATTAATAATAATAATAATAATAACCTAATAATAATAATAATAATAATAATAATAATAATAGAAAAATAATGATAACTTGTATTACTTTACTGTGAATTAACGTAATATTTCTATGGAAATGTAGCATTATTATATGCATGTTTGCGTGTCTGTGTGTGTGTAAAGAGCATCTGCAGGCTGTGCACTGGGCGCAGCAGGGTGGGGGAGGGTACAAGGGGGGTGAGGAAAGAAAAGCAGTGGTTTCTATTCATGTCATGGTGCCTTTCATGGGAGGAAGATGGATTTATCTCTCTTATTTCTTCATTCTGCCTCTCCTAACCTTTTAGGTCAGATTGCAGGAGACCGTTGGAGAGACACCGTCACGTGACCCCCGGTACCAAATGGTCTTCCGGCAGTGGCTCTCAACAAGGACCGGAGCACAAGAAGAAGAAGACGCCGCCGCCACTTCTCTCGGAAATGCAGAAGACAACATACTACGACAACTCCTCTGCGCTCTTTGGTGGCTATTCGTCCTACCAGGTGCAGGGGGCGGCAGCGGCAGCCGCGGCAGCCGCCAACGGCTTCGGGGGCTACGATGCACCGGTCCCAGTGTCCCACCACCAGCCGGCCTTCCAGTCAGCGACCCATCTGGACGTGGATTCGTACCAGCGCTCAGCCTGCTCTTTACAGTCACTGGGCAGTAACAGTGGCCACCAGCAGCAGCAGCTAGCCAAGACCAAGGAGCTGAATGGCAGCTGCATGCGGCCCAGTCTGCCGCCTGAGCACCACCCAGGCTCCCAGGTGTCCCCTCCACTGCCCCCCAACCCCAGCAACGGCAATACTGGGGCTCAGCAGCCGGGGGGCAGTGCTGGGGCCTCCTCGGTCTCTAAATCAGGCCCCAATAAGTCATCGAATTCCTCTTCCTCCACATCATCCTCCACATCGTCCTCCTCCTCCTCACTGCCCCCCAACCCGACCATGGCCAAGCAGATCTTCCCCTGGATGAAAGAGTGTCGACAGGCGACCAAGCAGAAAAACTGTTCACCCAGCAACAACTCTGGCAACGGTGTGTTAGACTACACCTGTCTCTGTCTCTCTGTCTGTCACTCCCACAGCACCACACAAACAACACAGCCTTATTCTCTCTCTCTCTCTCCCTCATTTTACTGCCTTCTTTTCACCTATTATTTCTTCCTTCCTCATTAACATCCCTTTTCCTGCCTTCTCCTTCCCATCACCACATCCTTCTTTCCTCAGCTCTCTTATCAACATCTTCTTTCAAGCTCCAGATCCCCTAGAGGATTTAAAAGGTCTCTCAGACCATTATGGCAAAACAGGTTTCCACAGGCACCGGTTCAGACAGGCAGCTAATCAAGCTGGTTATCTGAAGCTGCTCTGGTCCAATTTAGGCATGTAATATTGCTTTAAAATGAACTAAAGTGGCTGGTGAGCTGGATAAAGCATTTATGCATCTCCCTAAAAAACATGTTAGCAGGGAAGCTAAAAAGTATGAGCTTAAAATCAAAACCTATTCTATTCTGTTTTGCATTGTCACACTAAATGTACAGTCATGGAAAAAATATTAGACCACCCATGTTTTCTTCAATGTATTGTTCATTTTAATGCCTGGTACAATTTAAGGTACATTTTTTTGGACAAATATAATGATAACAACAAAAATACCTCATGAGAGTTTAATTTAAGAGCTGATATCTAGACATTTTCCATGGTTTTCCTTCATAATGATTTTGGTTATTATTATCATCAAGAAAACTATGGAAAATGGCTAGATATCAGCTCTTAAATTCAACTCTTAGGAGGTATTTTTATTGTTATCATTATATTTGTCCAAACAAATGTACCAAGAAATTGAAGAAAAAGCGTGGTCATATCTTTTTTTCGCATATGGTTAAATCTCTTTAATGACTAAAGAAGAGGAGCCCTAAATAGAAAAAAAGGTTAAAGGTCAGAGGCATCCTGTCAAATATCCCTGCAAAAGCCGCCAGAAGAGTGCTAAGCAAATAAGCCAAAAGCAGGAAGGAAATATACATTTTTAATGACAAAGAAAACCTGTCAACCTTTTTTAGGAAAAGGAGAATTTATTTATTAATGTGAAATGATATGTGCATGTTTTTGATCCAAGATCTAAACACATTTTGTGCTTTATTTTTAAGAGTTGGGTGAATAGCACTGTTATGTTTATGTGTTAAGTGCAGAGCTGGAGTCAGGAGGTGATTAGCACCATAAGACAACTAATTAAAGTAAAATATGCTGGAACTATTTCTTGGCCAACAGTTTCCATGTGTAGTGACCTCATCACAATGCGGTCGCCAGGCTTTTTTTCCATCATCAGAAACTACTGGGTGGATTGATATTGTTCATCAAGAAATAACTGAAAACCACCTGAAAAAGAAACATAAATAGTGTAAGGAGAGAAAGGTAAACAATTGGTAAGAAAATGTATGACTTGAATATTATTGAACAAGGTCATATCAGTATCAGTTCAAAGCAACCATCAATGACACCTGAGCAGTCATGGATTTATTACAGAAACAGTCGGTTACATGAGAATCAGGCTCACCAGCTGCAGCTAATAGCCTGTGCACCTTCCTTTATTAATTTACTTTCTCCTCTTCATCCAGCACATCCTCTTCTTTTCCTTGCCCTCCACCCTCTGGTTATTACTTGGCTTCTGATTGCCCTCCTTCCTCCTCTCTCTGGCCTCTCTCTCCTCCTCCTCTCCTATTGGCACCTCCTTGGAATATTACCAGTGCAAATTTAAATGTCATGTACGATAACAGATGAATAGATTTTCAGAGAGAGGGAGAATGACATGTGGACATTTGAAATGGAAGATATTAGCAAATGGGGAAAAAATGCAACAGCATGATAAATTTGAATATCATCTGCATGTCTGATAACAGACAAAGAAAACAGTCGTTGAGGCAGACAGATATGTTATTAGAGTTATCAATGAGGAAAAGTATGTCATAATGAATATGAGTCTTATTCAAAAAGCTTTCACTTGACTGGGCCAAGAGTTGAGAATAGATTAGACTGTTTATTGATGAGAATTTGAAACAATCATTTTCTGCTCTGTGAGACAGATGAGGTGAGGTTACCTCCCTCATCTTTCTGGAGTCAACTGGTTATGCTGTTGAGAGAGAGAAAGTGAGTTGAGTGAGGAAGAAACAAGAGCTTTCTTTGAACTGTGCGGCATCATCTTATTATTAGTATGAACACAGAACAAGCATGCACATAGGAACATATCAGCATTAACAGCAGTAACAGAGGCTTATTGTGCAGAGTGAGAGATGGAAGAGGCACTAATAAGTTAAGCACTACTGTTTAGTATGGGATAAATACCAAGATGGAAACAGCAGGCCAGAGCCAGCAGAGAGTCAGCTGTTACATCCTCCCTTATCCTCTCCCTGGCTTCCTTCAGCTGTCCTGTCCAATATAGGCAAACACTATATATATATATATATATATATATATATATACACACACAGTTATGGAAAAAATTATTAGACCATTGTTTTCTTAAATTTCTTGTTTATTTTAATGCCTGGTCTAGCCATTTTCCATGGTTTTCATGAAAATGATATTGGTTATTATCAAGAACACCATGGAAAATCACTAGATATCAGCTCTTAAATTAAACTCTTATGAGCTATTTTTATTGTTATCATTATATGTGTCCAAACAAATGTACTTTTAGTTGTACCAGGTAAGTAATTGAAGAAAACAAGGGTGGTCTAATAATCTTTCCATGACTGTGTGTGTGTGTATATATATATATATATATATATATATATATATATATATATATAAATTTAACTTTTCAGCACTCAAATATGTGTGCTGAAAAGCTGGTTGTCTAAGCCTACATTTGACTGATAAAGGAGTCAGTAGCTGACTTTCAGCTTTCATGGCTTCACAAACGATGTGAAGCATCCAGTAAAATGTATTTATAACATTTTTGGGGTAGAACACTTTATTACAGAACTGATGGAAAGGACGTAAGATAATCATCAGCTGGTTAATTGTGGCTGACATATTCGACTACTTGAGCCCCTTTGTGTCAGATAACCGCACTTAGTTTTATTCCCTTAAACACGGCTTTAAAATGTAGTGACAGCAGCTGGCTGAGTGAACTCTATTGCTTTAAGACAAAATGATTACCAACATATTTACATTTATCACCTATACTCGTGCAGAGTGACTAACCCTGCACCAGTAGCCCAGGGGTCATGTAATTCACTCAGCATAAACAACAGTGGTAACAGCTGAAGTGTCTGATTCCCCCTCAGCTCTATTAGGAGTTGGTATAACTCTCACACACATGTGGGGAGAAGCTTGACTTTCTTCGGCGCGCTGATTGAACCGATTGCTGGTGAGCCTCGGTACCTGCTCACAGTGCTTGTGCTTGTGCTGCTGTTGCTGTGGGGGGTTTGTCTTTCCAGCCAAGATGCAATTTAGCTGCCCTCGGCCAGCACCGGGCCCTCCGTCTCTTAATAACTGCCACTGTTATGAAGTGTTGACAACTAATATCAAGGGATAATTCAGCCAGCATGCCCGGACCCCCCTCTGCTTTATTAGGAACCTGAATGCTTTCAATTTCCTCCAGCATGGAGCCTGAGCGTGTTTTCATCTCTCTGACTCTCTGGCTCTCTCAATTTTCCTTTCATCATCCTTTTACCTGTTTCTTATTATATCTTACTTTTTTAAAAATGTCCATTCTTTTTTATACATTTATACCATTTCCCCCCTCTTCATTTTCAAGTTTTTTTCTTTTTTTTTTTGTCTCTTTTGTTTCCCTCTAATCTTTACTCTTCTCTCCTCAGCATCAGGAGGAGCTGAGAGTGGCAGCAGTGGGGAGAAGAGTCCTACAGGCGGGTCATCGGCGTCATCTAAACGAGCTCGCACGGCGTACACCAGCGCCCAGCTGGTGGAGCTGGAGAAGGAGTTCCACTTCAACAGGTACCTGTGCCGGCCGCGACGCGTGGAAATGGCCAACCTGCTCAACCTGTCTGAACGCCAGATCAAGATCTGGTTCCAGAACCGACGCATGAAATACAAGAAGGACCAGAAGTCCAAGGGCCTGAGCTCCAGTTCTGGAGGGCCCTCACCAACTGGCTCCCCTCCTCTGACCATGCAGTCCTCCGCCAGCTTCCTCAACTCAATGCACCCTATGGGAGGGGGGAGTGGAGGGGGGGGAGGCTACGACGTCCCATCTCCACCATCCTTCGGCAAGCCCCACCAGGGAGTGTCTTACTCCATGTCCACTGCCTACTCCAATGTCCCTATGAAGGGCTGTCCTCCCCAACAGAAGTATGGCGCCCCAGACCAGGACTACGGCGACCCCCATCCTCACCACGGCCTGGTGCAGGCCACTAACGCTGGCTACGGGACTCCCACCAGCATGCAGGCCAGCCCAGTCTATGTGGGGGGTGGCAGCTATGTGGAACCCATGCCTGGCTCGGGGCCCTCCATGTACGGGCTAAACCACCTTGGCCCCACGCCGCCCCACCACCAAACCATGGACTACAATGGCGCAGGGCCCATGTCGGCCGCCAACCAGCACCACGTGGGCGGAGGGGTCCCCCCGGGTCCCTGCGACCCACCCACACATCCAACATACACTGAGCTGTCGGCGCACCATACCTCGACTCAGGGCAGAATCCAGGAAGCACCCAAGCTCACTCACCTGTAGCAGGTTTGGAACAAAATGACAACGTAGGAAATAGTGCAGACGAACATGTAACTGACTCACTAACAAAGCAACTAACATGTGGGGACACTGCTGCAACAGGACGGCAGGACAGACAAAAGGAGACAGGCAGGAGCCATCGAGTGGTTTGTCCTTTGCTCTACAGCTGTTAAAGGGCCGCATTCAGTGTTGTTTGGCCCAACCTGTTTCCGCTGCCTTCTGATTAGGGCTAGAGCTTTCACTGTTACCTCTAAAGTGCAGTTAGTTTTAATTAAACGTATTCCTGTTGCCAAAAGAGTAAAAAAAAGGCACATCTTTGCAGTGTAAAAGTACTGAAATCGATGGTAGATGCCAAGCTGGGACCAAACTTACTAACTTACTCTCTGCTACTGAAACCTTACATTGTCATTCAGGAAAGGACCCACCAAAATTTTCCCATTCAACACTAATTTATCAGTTTTATAACTTCCCAAAGGTTAATTTAACTTGCACATTCAAATCTGCTCAAGATTTTAAGGATTGAGAGTACACTATTAGTGATTTATTTATTTATTTATCATCTTAGAACTCTTGGGCTTTTTAACCCATGTTTACAAGTTTAACATGAACCTTTTTAGAGCAATTTACACTCTACTGTGAGTGTCCCAGAGGCAGCGAAGCATATTGTAAGCGTGGGAGAAGAAGTGTACAATCAATTGTCTGCCGTGGCCCCCTGGGGACACTGAATGTCAGAAAGCTCGTCTTGTGGCACTGGTGCAGAGACATATCGGCAGCTGTATGGTATAACAGGATCTTTGGTGAGCCTCATTGTTCAGTCAGTATTATTAGATTAATAATCTACAGCACAATCAATCAGAAAACAATACCATACTACAGGCATGAAAAAAAATTAGACTACCCTTGTTTTCTTCAATTTCTTGTTCATTTTAATGCCTGGTACAACTAAAGGTTCATTTGTCTGGACAAATATAATGATAACAACAAAAATAGCTAATAAGAGTTTAATTTAAGAGCCGATATCTAGACATTTTCCATGGTTTTCTTCATAATAACCAAAATCATTTTCATGAAAACCATAGAAAATGGCTAGATATCAGCTCTTAAATTAAACTCTTGAGCTAATTTATATATTATTGTTATAATTGTCCAAACAAATGTACCTTTAGTTTTACCAGGCATTAAAATGAAGAAGAAATTGAAGAAGACAAGGGTGGTCTTATATTTTTTTCATGACTGTATATTCAGATATTCATTCAAAATATTTCTCTCAAGAAATCATTTAACATGACATAACTCTATAAGCCTTTAGTATGTTATCTTTAGGATACTTTTTTGTGTGGGCGGAGCTAATTGCAGCAGTAGCTCAGCTAGCATGTTTTTATTAGCTAGTATGTGGTTTAAAATTGTACTTTGATAATAAAATCTGCCCCCCTAAGACACACACATATACAAACAGCTCTCCCGCCTGGTAAATGAAATAGTTGAGATTTTAATGGGCAGTTAACGAGGTGGTTAGATTTATGGCGCTGAGCTCTCTCCCCCTCTAGGCAACACATGTTGTTGTCAGCCGGGCTGAGCTATGTGGAGGGCTCTGCCTCTCCATCAGCCCGAGAGAGAGAGAGAGAGAGAGAGAGAGAGAGAGAGAGAGCAGAAATATATGGCTGGAGCTTGCAGCACTCGTCTTCCTCTGCACGAAGCACATAAAAACCACTGGATGCTCTTCCCTTCACTGTCTCTTTTTGCCTGCTGCCTACCCGTCTCTGTCCGTCCAGACTGAATCACTACTAACCCACCGTCTCCTGTCCTGTCTGTGGCAGCAGCACATGGCTTCTGAAGGAGGCAAAATTTCCAGTAATCCGCCACAGACCGCCCCCCCACACACACACATCCATCACCACACATGCTCTCACCACCCCTTACATCAATCTAACAGGGTTTAAGAAGCTGCACACTCAAAGGCTAAACTAGCTCCCATACACACACACATACACACACACACATCTGTGCTAAGCTAGGTTAGTTCATCACACATACACACACACAGCAATGCTAAGCTAGCTTCCTTTCGTTGTCACACATCCACAGCCAGGCTATGCCAGCTGTTGACATCTTTAAACAAACACATGAGAGGACATGGAAGAGACATTTTTAATGTTCTTATTTTAGCACATCATCGACACAGGGTAAATAATAAGAGTGGAGAACACTATTTATTTATGTTTGGGTGAGTTATTGCCCTCTCTCTCTCTCTCTCTCTCTCTCTCTCTCTCTCTCTCTCTCTCTCTCTCTCTCTCTCTCTCTCTCTCTCTCTCTCTCTATCACTTTGGAAGGGTTCACTGACATTAGCGAACACACAAAAAGTTCACATTTTATATTGTTTTTGTTTTGTTCTCACATATCTTGACTTTTAACGTGGATACAGGGTATATATTTGAACAAAAATGCATGTCCCAGAAATCTGAGCCGATGTGTATCACACATTTTTTAAAACTATACTGGGTATATTTGTTTGAACTGTCAGCGAGGGGAGTTTGGGGCGACACACAGCAGACTGTTTGAGCCAGAGTTCAAACCTGTGTGTCCTCGACCTCGCTACACTTTCTGCTGTTCGAGAAATAAACCTTTCATATGGTTTTTAAAAGTGCCAATTTACACAAAGGCTTTTCACATCTGGGCATCATTGTTGCACTTAGAGTTTACATTTTGATGGTAAAAGGTAAAAAATAATAATGAAATCTTATTTTGAAGACGGTAGGCCCTCCAATCAAAGCGTCTTTCGCCAATGTGTGTTCAAGTGAACATTCATATATAAATATTTATTTGTTATAGCCAGTTTAAAAAGACTTTCTGTTTTGTATTATTATTATTTATCCTTCATGTATTTATATTGAGAAAAAAATATTGTACTTTTTTAGTATTTACCTGTTATGAAAGAAAAAAAAAACATTGTGTTTCTTCTTGTCCATTGTACTGAAGTTACATTTTTTAGTTCTTGTATTTTAGAAGAAATAAGTAGTTTTTATGTTCCTATAATGACCCTTGTACATACATGTCTTGGCTTGTACAGGGAAAAAGGCAAGGGTGGGGATTGGTGACCCATCCATGCATAGTCGGAAAATTTAGACAAACTATTAGCTGGAAAAAAGAAAGAAGAGTCTTTTTGGAGAAAAACAACTTCTTTCTTTGTCCTTTGTAGCTCCTTTTCTTCCATTGTTGAGAGAGTTGTCTGTCGAACAATTCTTTAATAAAATGTTATGTTATTCAGAGATATCGTCAGTTTGTTTATGGTTCTCGGGTGTTTTGGTAATAATGATTATTAAAACATCATCATCTCAAAGGGAAATAACACTTTGCGACCTGTTGCCATGGCAACACACAAACAACATTTTGCGCTGCTGGCTGCCAGCTGTGGCAAAAATCACTATAAATATATGCAAAAATATTTGCACACCAGGATGAGAACTCAACAAACCTTTAACCCTCCTGTTATGTTGCGAGTCAAAATGACCCATTTCAAAGTAAAACATTTTTTTTAATTAGTTAAAAGTATTTTTTAATAAAAAAATAAAAAATGTAAAATAAAACTTACAAAAATCAAAGTCATGTAAATCCATTATATTCTATATGTAGGTCTTTCCAGTGTACATAAAAAAAAGTTGTAATGTGCATTTTTTTATGAAAACCGAATGGATTATCCTCATTGAACCATGATCTGTGAGAGGTAAAGAACACCGCTGCACTAAATATTGATTGAAATGGTTAGTAATGGCGTTATTAATGAAATATAAACAATGTTTTTTTTAAAAGTTTTTGACACTTTTGGATAATTAAATGTGCCAGGGGTCAAATTGACAAACAGTATTGCTGTTCCTGAGAAACAAACATTACAGGAGGGTTAAAGTATGTCAAGTTCTGTTGTGATGCATATTTTTGTTGAATATCAACTTTGAAGAATGACAAATTATTCTGAGCACAATTTCAACCTACTTAACCCTCTAGAATCAGTTAACCTCAATTATAAAAAAAAAGTGAGGAATCCCAAAACAAGACTACTTTATGTCAATGCTGAAAAGTTGTTACTTTAAATACAAAATGAAAAAAAATGTTTAATCTAAAATCATGTTAAGGAACTGTTTAAATCTTGATAAAGATTCTATGTGATGTATTGGGATGGTGTATAGGCTATTCTACCATGATGTGATGGGTGAGGATCTGGTGTCAGTGTTACTTCTTTCAGACAGCGTGTCTCTGGTTCAGGGACGACCTGACGCTCATGACACTATTGAATATCAGGTCAGTACCTAAGGCTAAAGCATGGCTTCACTGTCAGAAAACTATCTCAATAATCACATCTAAAGCTGGAGCGACATGTAACATGTCAGACATTTTAAAAAAAAGAAGTAATCTTTAGAAAAAACTTCCAACCTGCTTCTAGTTGCCTTTATGGCTGACAAACGAGACACAAAGAAGGAGGTAATTAAGCAAAGTAGCTGCAAGAGGAGACAAATGCTCCAATATCTGTTCTTCTGGTGGCTGCATTCATTTACTATAGTGATTAGCAGCACCAACGATCCACACATGCCAATGTCAGATACTGGGCTGCATCCCACTGAAGGTCAGAGGTCAGATCCAAGAACTATTCCTGAACTAAAACCTGATAGCTGAGTACTCTCTCTGAGAAGGAAACTTCAGCTCTGATAACTCCTCACTATTGGTCTGTATTCAGCGACAGAAAAACTCAAACTCACTCAGAACAAGTTTTTAGTCTTTAGTATTGCATCTGATCAGTGGTGGAAGTATTCAGATCTCTTACTTCACTAAAAGTACTAATACCACATTGTGAAATTAATCCACTACAAGTAAAGTCCTGCATTCAAAACTTACTGAAGTAAAAGTACAAAAGTATCAGCTTCAAAATGTACTTTAAGTATCAAAAGTAAAAGTACTCGTTATGCAGAAATGACCCACTCAGACTGTTAAATGTATTCTAAATATATTATTAGATTATTATTATTGATGCATTTTCTAAAGATAGGGCTCATTTTAACTATTTAATATAGGGTTAAGTGGTTTAATTAAAAGAAAATATGCATAAAAACTTAAAATGTATCAGTTTTTTTTATGTTAAATCCTGATCATTCTGACCTGAAAAGTAACTAAAGTAAAACATCCTAACTAAATGTATTGGAGTCAAAAATACAATATCTGCCTCTAAAATGTAGTGAAGTAGAAGTATAAAGTTACATATGTGGAAATACTCAAGTAAAGTACAAGTACTTTAAAATTGTATTTAAGTACAGTACTTGAGTAAATGTACTTCCACCACTGCATCTGACAGATTATATTTAAGTCTCACTAATGCTGGAGAAAACATGTAACACTCAATGAATCTATGAAAATGTGCTTTAGGAAAAAAAAATCAGATCATGATTGAATATGATAAAATAGATTGTTTGTGTTTAAGTGATTTGAGTGGCAACACAGCTGTTTGGGTATAACCCTAAACATGCTGCTGAAAGACACTGAAACTGTATCTGATCCCTAAACCTGGAGATCAATCTGTTCCTCTGCATCAACATTGCTCGCTTTATTGCAATCCTAATATTGTGCAGCCACTGAAGTGAACTGACATTAAATGGTGAGCAAGTCTATGATCTGTGGTTGAAAGCTCTGGGAAAATCTAGTGAGTGGAGGCTGGATTAGGATGGTTCAGACTTTTTTTTCTTCTTTTTTTTTTAAACTATTCAACTAATCGTCATTAACTATTTAATAATGTCTCCTTTTGAATTAGTGACTTCTTTTAACATTTGCCTGTTAATTTTCACTGCCTAGAATATATATATTAACCCTTTCATATCAAAAACTTGCTTTTGTTCAACCCTTTTCAACAGATTCAACTCGTGTGACCCAAATTGAAAATCCTGAACCAGAAAAAAACTGGAGAGCTTTAAAACACAAGTCACAGCTCAAATATTTAACCGTGAAATTGTCTCTCTTCCCAACTTTTCCACATGCACACACATGCTGCTCCAATGTGTATAGTGTTGCTGTTTATGACTAAAATAAGCCCTGAGGCCTGCGCCTAAACCCGGTCACATGGGCTCCAGCCCCCCCACCCTTGGTTCTCTCTCTCCCGCACGCGCTTGAGCTGAGAGGCCTGAGAGCAGCATAAAACTTGGGACATAAATCAGGCTCCCATGAATAATGGCCGTACTTCCCTTTACATCTCCGTTGGACTAACAGACAATAAAAACACCAATAAGCAGAGATTGGATCTAATTTATTGCCTCATAAAAACAGACGGAGAGCGCGGCTCGGCTTCAGCAACGCAGCGACTGCTGAAACAGTGCAGCTATTACTATTACTACAGGCAGGTACATGTACTGATCTGGAGTCAGAAATTACAACTGGAATACTTCTTAATAAGATTATGAGGCAGATCATTTGTGAAAAAGTTATCTGTCAGATTTGAAGAGATGTTTTGCTTCTCGTGCAGTTGCCTACTACTACTACTACTACTACTCCTGATAATAACTACAATAGGTCACTAATAGAAATGTCAAAAAATATTAATTTAATTTAATAAAATTAGTTATTAAAAAAAGTAGTTAAAGAAATGGTTTTCCCTCAGTCATCCCCCCCAAAAATAAAACTGACTCCAAAATAAGATCAAAATCACAAATCCTCATCTCCAGTCGACCAGTCCACGCTGCTTCCCACTAACGTCCGTAACCAACCTTTACAAAAAAATATATTTATATTTTCCCAAATCGCCACTTAAACCGAGATGAAGAAAAGCAGAGATCAGCCGGCTGCATTGATGGTGGCGCTCAGTCAGCAGCGTGTGTATGCAGTGTTTGGTGTGTGTTCATGCAGCCTCGGCCTACTCGCTGCCTGCGCTCAATGGCCCTCACTCCCACACACATTTCTGCTTTTTTCTACTGCTTTTACAGAGTCCGGGGGCGAAACCATGTGGCATGGGAAAGAGAGGGAGAAAGGGGTGCGAGCTAAATAGTTTATATCCATTTGTCTTTTCTCTCTGAGTCCTTTTTTTTTTAACGCAACAGATAAATAGGTTATGAGCGCCTTTGCTGCGTAAAAATAACAAAACAGCAAATAGTGGTTCTAAAGGGGGAGAGATAGAGAGTGGAGGTTTTCTAGTTATTTGGGGAGAGAGGGGCTGCTGTCAGGCTCTTTGCAGGGAGTGAAAGATTGATCACCGCACCTTTTTTTTCTCCCACTCGAGGTTCTTCGCGCCCTCCCCAAAATATCCTCTGCTAAACTCCCGAGTTCCTGATCTTTATAAAAATCTACATGTGCGTCCTGTTGAGTCTGAAGGCCACTCAGCAAACTTTCACTTACAATTACTGTTCATATTATTGCTGCTGTTTTATTATCTTTACTATTAGTGGAAACAGGAGGCCTGCGTGCGCGCTCCCCTCCTGGTTCCAGTTGTACGGAGCGACCTCGCTGTGAACTCTCTCTCTCTCTCTGCGTAAACACACCGAACATTTTAACACACATACATCACACTGCAGAGAGAGGCTGAACCATGCATGGTGGCTAGCAACAACAGATTTGGAGCCTGTGTGCAGAGGCTATTTTAGTGAAATTATATTTAGAATAAACACACACACTGGAGGAAGCTGCAACAACAAATGAAAAAAAAATACAAAGGAGTCATTGCAAACAATGAAAATGGTACACTTACAAATCAACAGGCCCCCTCTCCCTGCCTCTCCTCCTTTAAATCTACATTCTGCTCTGTTAGAAGCCAATCTGCTTCATCTTCACTACCGCTGAGTAGAAATCTTCATCATCCTTTCCTCCTGAGCTGCTGCGCCATCTAAAACCCTCTTCAACTTCCCTGTGTCTAAGTTGGGGATTTTCAGCCTCTGTCACACTTTATAAGATTAATGAGCTAAGTGGAGAAAACAGTGTTTTTTTCTGGAGGAGCCATATTGTAAACGGCGCTGGCCAGCTCCGTTCACCTAATGTTAACCGTCATTACATCACCCAGAGGACCAAAAAATGTCCAAGAGATGCTCTATTGTTAGTGGTGAACACCGGGCCGTGATGCGCCGACCCGCCGCCCACACAGCGCACATGGCGACCGTCTCCTCAGACTTTACCCCCCGTTAAGACAAAACAATAGCAGCTATCCTGTGATATCGCCCCTCTTTGCCACAGCATTTGGTGGAAAAATAATAATGCTGCTTCCCACAGCCATAGCCGCCGCCAGGCCTGGTTCCCCGATTGGCTGATTCGGGTCACATGACCAGGAATTGGCTGCAATTTCGCCCCATAGTTGTTCAGTTTAGCCTACCCAGGTCCCCATACGCTAGTAATATCACCAATATACACAATTATTATATAGCCACCGCATTTACGCCATTGCGGTCGGGAGCCTACACGCGTGTGCGTTTTTTCATTTCGTTTTATTTTTTTAAGAAGCCATATTGTATTGTGTGCGTGTGTGAGCGTGCGTGTGTGTATGTGGTTTTTTTTATTTTTTTTATTTTGGGGAAGGGATTGTTTCGGGGGGTCTCGCCGTTTGAGGTTGGAGCCGGTTTCAGGGAGCTATGAATTTTGAATTTGAGAGGGAGATCGGTTTTATAAACAGCCAGCCGTCCCTAGCAGAGTGCCTGACGTCCTTCCCCGCCGTCCTGGAGTCATTTCAAACTTCATCAATCAAGGAGTCGACAGTAATTCCGCCTCCCTTCGAGCACACCATCCCCAGCCTCAGCCCCTGCACAGCCAGCCAGCCGAGACCGGCTGCTAGGAGCCAGCAGAACCGGAGAACCTCCGTCACTAATGGCCTCCAGACGCACCAGCGAGCCGCCCAGCAGCCCTGCCCGCCCGGCCAGGCCCCTGCCCCGGCTACGGCCACCCCGGCCGGTCCGCTGGCCCACGAGTTCCCCTGGATGAAAGAGAAGAAGTCCTCAAAGAAGTGCCCCAAGCCTGGGAGCAGCTCCAGCGGTGGCGGATCCATCATCCCCCCTGCCTCGTCCTCCCCATCACCGACCGCCTCCGGGTATGCTTCGGCGGCCATCGAGTCACCCACAGGTCGGTATATGCTGGGAAGCGGGAGCCAGTAGCTATGTGTTTGTGATAGGAGTGTGAGTGCTTTGCAGCCTGTGCTTTAATTTCTCTGTCTGCATCTTCATTTCACTTCAACTTCAGAAATAACCTGCCATTCATTCCACACAGCATGGATATGGTTAGATGACATTGTCTTTTGCTTTTTGTGTGTGTGTGTGTGTGTGTGTGTGTGTGTGTGTGTGTGTGTGTGTGTGTGTGTGTGTGTTGTGCAGTGCTGTGATGCTGTGTCAACAGGGAAGCCATATCTAGACCACTGCATTATGCTGCAGTGCTTTGCAATCTCTCATCATGCATTTAAATATGCACACATTAACTTCTTGCACACATAATTTGTTTTTTAGGATCAATATGTAGAATTCGGCTTCATGCTGCATGCAAAGCTTTCACAGCAGCATTTTCTTAGTCCTGCATAGCTCAAATTCACTAAATGCATTCTATCTATATAGAATTATTTATCGTGCGTAAAGACGCGCAGTTTTTTCTCTTAATCCGCCCTGAAGATGATCCCTGCTGTATCATTCTGTTCATTGGGGGGTGTCATTTCAGCACCAGCGGCAGAATCGCCCTGGCATTATATATTCATAACACAACTGAGATGGTAGCCATATTGGATGGAGGTAGGAAATATAATGGCGAGGCAAAGGGAGCGGACAAAATAAGTTGGGGTGGGTGTTGGGGGAGGGGTATAAGATACATCCATACAGGACACAGAATGCACACAATCTTTTCTTGGCTTAGGTCATTTCTGTCTTTTACACTGACCCCCATAACAGTGCACTGCATTTTTCTTTTCACTTATCCAATCACAAATTCTCACCTCGTTCATTTTAATAATTTGTTTTTTTTCTCGTAGTGCTTTCTCGCCCCGTTTCCTATGTTTTCTGATGTTATTCATAAAGCTATCCGTGGTTTTAAATATGTCTCTGACAGATACTGCCACACTGGGTTCACATCAGCATTCCCACATCTCCCTGCACATTTCCTTCCTTTCCCATGATTTATTTATTTTCCTCTCTTTGCATTTCTCTGATCACACTCTGCAGCCTCTCACAGCAGGCTCGCCGCACTCCAGGCTTTACAGAAGAGAGAAAAACCCTGTTTGGCGCTATGATCATCTGTCTTTATCAGCCTTTTCTTTGCTTTATTATTATTATTTTTTACCAGCAACAAATTGGTCCGCTCTTACAGTTATGGCTTTGGCTGCTACTGTAATTGGAAGGAGTATTTTTTATGAGACTTTTTGTGCTTTATTACTGTTTTATTACAGACAGAACAGCCGAGGGGATTTCTGCTCGATGCTGAAGCAGCTTTTATCTTGGCTGGAAATCTTGCACGCAATAACATTGTGGAGGTTTTACAAGGCTCCTATGAAATAGATCACAATTTGAAGTTTAACCGAAATAAAATTATAATAAAATAAAAAAAACGAGGATAGCTTCAAAATATTTTTACACAATAAATCCTGCTCATAAATTCTTTCTCCCTTTATTCGTCTTTGTCTCCCTGCAGACCCGAGCCAGGCGAGTCTGGATGGTGGAGGAGCCGGGTCCCGCCGGTTGCGCACCGCCTACACCAACACACAGCTGCTCGAGCTGGAGAAGGAGTTCCACTTCAACAAGTATCTATGCCGGCCCAGGAGGGTGGAGATCGCCGCTCTTTTGGATCTGACCGAGCGGCAGGTCAAAGTTTGGTTCCAGAACCGGCGCATGAAACACAAGCGCCAGACTACGCACCACCGGGACGGCGGCGGAGGCCACGAATCCAGCGACCCCGGAGGGTTCGAGCCGCTCGAAGGCGCCGATGCCTCGTCCCCGTACTCAAGCCAGCCTCTGGAAGCATCGGGCACCGGGGAGGCCACATCGGACGGCGAGCCCGGGAGCTGCAATCCATCCTCCACCGCCTACGCTATTGACAGCGGGGATAATGCACAACCCACGCCGGAGAGGGGAGGCCGATTGAGCCGTCTCGAACGCCCACCGCTGCCAGCAGCATCTGGCTCCTCCGACGCTGCTGCTGCGGTTCACCACTCTCCGCCCGTGTACACCGAGACGAACTCTGCTGACAACCCGGGCCTCCTGCAGCTCAGCGAGACCGGGTCCACAGCAGCAGCAGTGTCCGATCCGTCATTCTCTGAGCGGCAGGACTCCTCCATCACGTCAGCCTCCTCCTCTGCTGCTCCTCCTGCCGCCTCCTCCTCCTCCTCCTCATCCGCGCTCCCCGACCTGACCTTCTTTGCCGGGGACGCATGCCTGTCTCCCAGCCTGCAGAGCTCACTGGATAGTCCGGTGGATTTCTCCGAGGAGGACTTCGACTTGTTCACAAGCACACTGTGCACCATAGATCTACAGCACCTCAACTTTTGAGGCCAGCTGCAACGTTTGAATATTTAAAAAAAAAAACTAGAAATAAAAAGGGAGAAGACGGACGGGCGGGCCTGTGTGGAGGAGACTGCGGAGCACTCGAAGCTTCTCGGCAACATTCCTGAAACATTTCTGAATGAAAAAATTATGTTTTAAAATATTTTTCGTCTTCTTGCTGGTTTTAATTTTGCGGCTAAAATGTAAGAAAGATGCGAATATGTTTTATTTTTTATTATTGTTACTTTTAAACATCGAAGGGAAATTGTTTTTTTTACCACGATCGAAACGTTGTGGATTTTCTCTCCCCTTGTTCAGGTATTTATTGCCTTTTCTTGTTTTCGATCTTTTTTGTTTTAAACGATTAACCTTTCTCAGTATGTGTGGATTTGTTTCCTCTAGTGCATTCTGGTGCAGCTTCATGGATCTTAATAACTTCTCAGGAACTGTTCACGGAGTCTAGGTGCAGATAGCTGGACTGCTTTTTGAAAAATCTCAACTGAAGAATGAAATCATTCTCTCTCTGAACGAGTCAAGACGAGAGAGAAGCCCTGCTGATGACCCGAGTTTTAGACCAGTTTATTTATTGAGATTCTTTAATAGTGAAAATCCAAATTATTTATTGTACATATATTTTCATAGTGGAATAATAATAATAATAATAAAACACAAACATTGACGGTGTGGCCCATGTTGTTTTGTTGGAGGCAATGTGAATTGTGCTGAATATAATAATTATGTGAATATAATATGGCGAGCAGGTTATATATTTTATGCAATAATACGGTGCAATTTGATAATACTCAATTCGACAACATATATTTTTTTACAATTATGTGGCTGTTGTTATTTGTACTGCTGGTGGATAATATTTTAAAAATATTTTATAGGCCTACTGGAGCTATATAAAAATGATATAAAACATTTATAGGCTGCATTGCAATTAAGCACAGGCTTTATTCCCAGTTTTGTGTTTTTGTTATTGTTGTTTTTAATATGAAAGCAGTTTGTTACTATAATGAAATATTTCTAATTTAGTTTTATTTTATTCTTCTGAAAATAAGCTATATTTTGATTTTGACTCACAATTTCAACTGAATGCAGCTTCAAATTTAAATGCATGGCTCAGTCTAGTATTTTTCCCACACTATACCATATAAATATATAGGCTATTAGCCATTCCCTGGTATGGCCATGCAGTGTGTGTTTACACAGAGATAACCCTGCAGAATGAGATATTTTCCAGGGCAGATAAAAAGAGGAGAAACAGTCTGAGGCCACAGCAGGGTCATTGTATTCCCCATCACACGTTAGCTTAGCACGAGCAGCCCTGTGCCATTGAGTGGGAGCTAATGGTTAGCATTGCACTGTTGCTTTCACCATGTGACAACAGCAGAGAAACTACAATGTGTGTGAGCTATACCCACAGTGCAGCACAGCTCACATCCCCTTTGTGTATTATGAGCAAGGCTTTGCAAATTCTCTCCCACTATCCAGCTGCTAGGGTGAATATAGAACAGTTAGCTTGGCTAAAGCTCTGCCATTACTGTGTGCGTGTGTGTGTGTGTGATGCTAACTAGCTGCTCCTCCTCCCACAGAGTCAAAATGGCGCTGAAGACAAAGCAGGATGTGAACAATGAGCAGTGGCAGCCATTACAAGATGACTGGCTCAGTGTGACAGGCATGGTGTGCATGTGTGTGTGTGTGTGTGTGTGTGAGAGAGAGAGAGAGAGAGAGAGAGACTCTGCTTTATGGCTCATTCTTGTAATTATTATTATTTTTATTATCATTATTATTATTATTATTAATATAATAATAATAATAATAATAATAATAATAATAACAATCATAAGAACATAATAATAATAATAATAATAACAATCATAAGAACAATAATAATAATACATTTTATTTGTATAGCGCTTTCAAAGGTACTCAAAGACAAATTAGAAGCAAGAAACAATTTAAACTTAATACTCAATTTAAACAAAATCATAATCAACAACAACAATAAGGACAATAAAAGCAACAATCATTATAATAATAATAATAATAATAATAATAATAATAATAACATATGTATAAAGAAAAGGGGAACACATTACAGGTTAAAAGCAGATTTAAATAGGTCAGTTTTGAGGGATTGAGGGGATCATTATTATTATTATTGTTATTAAATAGTGTATTAAAAATGATGTAGCCTAAATGTTTGAAGACTAAAGCAAATTATCAAAAATATGTATTTACAATCTGCAAACCTATTGAGTCAGAGGCAATAAGAACATTGACTGGGTTGATATTGGCACACCAAACCAGTTTTCAACATAGAAAGGTGTTATTATATTATATTATAGCAGTTTCATATTTTACTTTCATTGTATTGCTATTGTGAAGAAAAGAAAATACTCTCCTGACCGTTAGAATAGTTTATATCAAAATAAATCCAGCTGAAAGGAAGATGAAAACTAAAATATTCAAATTTATAAAACAAAGAATGCACACATTTGTGGTGCATTCAGAATGCCATGAAATAAAATATTTTGTTTGAGCTAAATGTGGACACTCTTCGACCACAGACACTTCTTTATCTCATTCAAACATTACACAGACTATATATTTTTACGATTGTTAAACTGTAGCATATAATGAAATAGAATAATTCAGAGACCCACAGATATCCACTGTATGTCTGACCGATAATTACACATTAATGTTTAAACAGTGGAGTAAAGGCTGCATAACGAGCCACAGAGGCAATATCTCTTCCTGTGTGTGGTATGAAAAAACAAACAAAACTACACAGAGACTGACTCAACTTAAGTCCATGCATGCAAGCACAAGTTTTAAACTTTGCAGCTGTTGTTCTCATGGTAACCAATAGGCACAATATAGGACAACAGTGGTGTTGAATCCCATCTGAACATCAAATGTGAGTTCACATAATGAATTAATAATGTAAATATCCAAAATATACATCCGAGAAGTTAATATGGCCTACAGCTACTAACGCAAAGCATTTGTAAAGCACTTAAAAATAAAAACATACATTCAAAACTAAATAAAATCTTTCACAATAAAAATAGTATTTAAAGATATTATTATTAAATATATACTATTGCAGATATTTTACTGAACGAAGTAAACGTCATGCTATATTGAAGGAGACTTGACACTAACGACTGAGACCATAAACTCATGAGAATGTTTACTGAGGTGATAAATCAAGTGACAAGTAGGGTAATTTTTGCTATTGACTTAAACTGACTATTGACAACCAGTGTAGTTGCCCCCTGCTGCCCATTAGAAAGAATGCAGGTTTAATGCACTTCCACGTTGGTTTCACTGTTTCAGTATATTGTTACAACGATTGTTTTTAATGTTTTTGCTCATAACTAACAGTTTGGGTTGGCTGAAGCAGCTTTATAGGACAATATGTGACAAATTCACATATAACACATTCCTGAAAGATTTAAACTTCAATAGTTTAGTTTTATATGAATAACCCAGATCTTAAAAAGGCATTGGTTGCATGCTGTGTCATATTTTCTGGTATGAGATCAAGTCCCAGAATACAAAAGAAAATGTGGAAGATAGAAGAAAATCAATGTGTCCATAAAACAGTAGTGGCCCCAGTATAGAACCATGGGGAACTCCACTGATCGAAAGCACTTTTGATGAACTTGAATCCCCAATAAGGACAGAGAAAGTACTATTTCAAACATAGTAAATATCCAATACTGACAATATGATTTACTCCCACTGTTCAAGACTTTTAGTATTCTGGGTTCAGAAATGATTTAGAAACATTAACATTAGCATAAAGAATGTTTCCAGTCCTCGTGCTAAGCTTAGCTATGTTAATGAGTTGTTGGCTCCAGCCACATATTAACTGGACATAGAGCTATCAGTCCTCCTATCTAACTCCTTAATTTACTTAAAAAATGTAGACACTGTCTCAACACAAACTCAAGTCACATATTAGAGAATAAATACAATATATAGGTAAGAGACAGTACTTGAATGTAGGTTCCATATTTGGTACAAAGCTGATATCTGATGTTTTAGATCAGGAAACATGTGTGCTAATTTAGAGAATGATTTGCAATTGGTGTAATATTGGATTGGCAAGACCACATTGCACTGTGATTGGCTCTAAGCCAGGTGAAAATGACATCTGTTACACTTTGGCCACATTCTTAGGAAACAATACTGCACAACAGCACTAAAACACTATCAAGTGTGTCTTTCAAAGTTACAGACTGTTTAGAACAACATTTCTCTGGTCTCCCCAAAAGTGTTTTCTGTTTTTTTGTTTTTGTTTGCAGAGCCATGGCTAAGAGATATCAGCAATAAACATTTGAACATCTCGATAGCCACTTGATTTGGCAAATTGACTGATATGGCATTTTATCAGCATCTGCTTAAGTTTTCAATGCATCTTTTCAAAGAAGAATGAATATCTCACATTTTCATCAGCATAGTGGTGGAATGTACATTTACTCAAGTACTGTACTTAAGTATAAATTTGAGGTACTTGTACTGTACTTATGATTATTTCCATTTTATGTAACTTTTATACTTCTACTCCACTACATTTTTAAGCAAATATTGTACTTTTTACTCCACTACATATCTGACAGCTTTAGTTACTTTTCAGGTCAAAATTTAACATCAAATCAAATTAAAGTTAGAAAAAAATTAGACATTTGTTAAATTAAATCTCATAACAGTGAATTAAGTAGTAAAAATGAGTTCTACCTTGAGAAAATTATATATATATATATATATATATATATATATATGCATCAATAGGAATAATACAATAGAATATTTGGAATATATAAAAAATAGTCTGAGTGGGTCCATTCTACATAACGAGTACTTTTACTTTTTATACTTTAAGCACATTTTGATGCTGATACTTTTGTACTTTTACTTAAGTACGTTTTTAATGCAGGACTTTTACTTGTAGTGAAGTAATTCACAGTGTGGTATTAGTTACTTTTACTGAAGTAAGGGATCTTTTCCACCACTGCATCAGCAACATATTCTCATGAACAGGGGCTATTTAATATGACTTAGTCCAAACTCTTTGGAAAGTGGTTTCCTTTGTTATCCTAAAAGAAAACTTTGTTACTTGAGGTTAGGCAATAAAACCTCTTGGCTAATGTTGAAGAAGATCTGTATTCATGCTCAGAGCTGCTGGATGCAGTTACGCCAGTGACAAATAAAGAAGTTTCCAACAGGACACAAACAACAGTCTCCTGGATAAACATAAACCAACACAAGGACAGCCTGCTTACAGTTTACAGTAACTGTTTTAATGTACATATGGAAGGTGAATATTGGTTGAAGAATGATTAGAAGGAAATCCAAACCTTTCTTTTTTTTTAAAGATTCAAACCTACAAATATGATATAACCACATCAACTACTGTTTAAAATATTGCAGCTGGTTCCAGAAGACTCAACATTGTGACGTTCAGCATACACGGCACACACACACACCCTCGATCCTGTAACCATCCATCGAAGTGTATCTTGTAGGCAAAGAGATTACAGCAGAGTACATCTCTATGCTGGTAGACATATCTCCCCTTCTGAGTGTCCGTATGTGTGCATGAGGGAGATATTGTATGTGTGTGTGTGTTTGTGTGTGTTCCAGTAATCTCTCTCTCTCCTGGCTGTCACCGCCTGTCAGCCTGCTACTATGCTGTAATACACGGACTGCTCCTTTATCTCTTGCATCACCGTCACCATCACTGTTATGATTTCTACCTCTTCTGTGTGTGTGTGTGTGTGTGTGTGTGTGTATTATATTGCATAACTCAGGAATGATAGATCACCCACTTAACAGCACTGGTGAAACATGTGAGCAGTGGATTTATATCATGCCGGGCGTCAAGAGGAAACTTTACCCTCAGACATAGAGACACTGCACTGTCACTGCTCACTCTACTCAGAGACATTTATGGTGGACACACACTCGTGGTATTCTACAGAAAAAGAAGAGCTGTCTCTTCTTGGTCGGCTTGTCCTGCCTCTGTTTAGTTCTGTTGACTCAAAATTGTTTCCAAAACACAGCAAAAAGGTAAACTGAGACTCCATATTCTAATAAGGCATACTTCATAAGAAGCTGATCAGTCAGTCATATGCAGTGGTGGAAGAAGTATTCAGATCCCTTACTTTAGTAAAAGTACTAATACCACACTGTGAAATTACTCCACTACAAGTAAAAGTCCTGCATTCAGAACTTGCAGAAGTAAAAGTACAAAAGTATCAGCATTGAAATGTACTTAAAGTATCAAAAGTAAAAGTACTCGTCATGCAGAATGAACCCACTCAGATTGTTAAATATATTCTAAAGATATTATTAGATTATTTTTATTGATGCATTTATGCCAGCAGCATTTTCATTTTGTAAAGATATGGCTATTTTAACTACTTAATATACTGTGGTTTAATTAAAGAAAAAAAAGTTTAATCACATTAAATGTATTTAATCATGTTTTTTATGTTAAATCTCGACCTCAAGAGTAATTAAAGCTCTCAGCTAAATGTAGTGGGGTAGTAGTATAAAATGGAAATACTCAAGTAAAGTTCACATACCTAAAATTTTTTTTTACTTAAGTACAGTACTTGAGTAAATGTGCTTAGTTACATTCCACCACTGGTCATATGCTTTAAAAACATAATACCAATTTTTGCATTACCCCATCGTGAAAAAATCCCCAAAAATCCTGACAACGTTTTAACAACTTCTTCACAGACTATTCACTAACTTATTCCAGACTATCACATGGGGATGACATGCAAACTCTTCACAGAAAGCCTCTTGCTGTGATGTATCAATGCTAACCACTCCACCACCGTGCAACCCCACATTTATAATTTAAGAATATTTGTTAACAATACTAATACTATAAAGTAGGACATCCATCAATGCATTACCAGCATTTATATCAGCATTATTAGTCTACCTAATAGACAAGTTTTCCACAGCCTGCTTACCAAAAAGTTGTCTTTTTGCAGTTGGGCCATACGGAAAAAAACAGCCATAATATAGCTTGTCTTTGTAAGCAACGTTGCAAGCTCCGTTTGTAGTCAGTTAGCATCCTCTGGACACTGTAGAAACAATGACAGGTGGAAAACAGGAGGTGAGGTGACAGTTTAAGAAAGTACTCTTATGGTGGATGGCTCAACAACACAAGACTTTGACCCTGGAAACCAGTGGTGGAATATAAGTACACTACAATATAGCCAATGATGGGAAGTAACTAAGTAAATTTATTTAAGGACTGTACTAAGTAAAATTCTGAGGTACTTGTACTTTACTTGAGTATCTCCATTTTATGTAACTTCTACTTCATCTATACTTCTACTTCACTACATTTTAAGGTAAATATTGTACTTTTTACTCCACTACATTTAGCTGACAGCTTTAGTTACTTTTCACATGAAAATCATGATACATTTAAAGTGATAAGATGGTTTTTTTTATTAAATCTAATAACAATATATTAAGTAGTTAAAATGAGACTTATCTTGAGGAAATTAAATTGCTGCTTACACAAATGCATCAATACAAATAATCTAATAATATATTTTGAATATAGTGTTAGGAAACAATCTGAGTGGGTCCATTCTTCATACCGAGTACTTTTACTTTTGAACCATTAAGTACATTTTAATGCTGATACTTTTATACTTTTACTTCAGTAAGTTTTGAATGCAGGACTTTTACTTGTAGTAGAGTAATTTCACAGTGTTGAAATAGTACTTTTACTAAAGTAAGATACTTCTTCCACCACTGCTGGAGACCAGTGTTTGTGTCCTGTTTCTAACAAAAACAGTCAACGTAGAGTTATTTTTAACTTTTCTAAAGTGTCACAATGTCTTTTCATAAACGGTAGTAGATCCGTTTTGAAATGGTCATATGTTTAAAATTGTGGCTATGTCACTGCAGAACTATGTACACAGTTTGTTTCACACACACACACACACAAGTAAGATGTGGAAACAACACTGAGAGAGGACTTTTCACTAAACCAGGAGACATCTTGTGTCCAGCCCTTAAACTTTTAAAACAAAAAATATTTACATATTCAGAGATGCTGGATTTTCATTGAGGGAGAATAAGAAAATGTAATTCTAATGATTTTTAATTAGCTAATTGAATTAATCAGATGCATTATTATTCAGAACTGAGTATTTATATATGTCTTAAAACATGCCTCGAAGGGGGCTATAAATATTTGTTAACCATAAATAAAGCCATTAAAATTCAAATTGTGACACTGTTCTGTTTCATCAATCACACACCCTAATGTCTTGCCTTCAGGGGAAATCCCCAGTTCGCTTTAAATGACGTGCTTGTCATCGAATGACGTCTGAAACCATCTTTCCAACACAACTTGACTTTTGGTGCCAGCTCCTGTTATGGATTTTGTTTTCCAATGTGAATAGCAGCAATCTCAGCTAATCACCGTGCTGTCACAAGACTTCAGTGATATCATCTTTTGCGTCAATGAACCTTTTTTTCAGTTACCAAACACAGGAGCGTCAGTTCTTTGTCAATTGCCGTAGTTTTGCAGGCTGTAATATTGACAGTATCTATCTAAAAATCACAGGTTTGTGAACACGACAAAGACAATATATGCCGTTTGTACTGGAAGCAAAATATGATCTATATATTGGTTTTAGACTGTCCTCTGCCCTCCATCTTGCTGACGTAATCGTAATGATCGACAGCGACAGTGAAGCAAAGTTTAAATGGTGGATATCACACTTAGGGGCAGAGGGAAGGGACGTGGATGGGTCGAACAAACGGTGGAATTTCACCCAGGAGAACCTGTTTTTTGTAGCTACTGTGTGGAAACAAAAGTAAACGACTGTTTATGTAACTTACAATTTTTACATAACTTCCGTGGCTAACGTCTCCCTCGTACATTTCCAGCATTTACGTACATTTTTTTTACTGTTTAAACTCTGAGATACTGTCAGCCACAAAATGCTCATATGGGTCATTTTGACAAACGATCATATGTGTTGTTATGGGCGGTAATAACCAGTGGTGGAATGTAACTAAATACATTTACTCAAGTACTGTACTTAAGCACATTTTGAGGTATTTGTACTTTGAGTATCTCTATTTAATGTAACTTTATAATTCTACTCTTACTTGTAGTTTATACTCCACTACATTTTACTGACAGCTTTAGTTACTTTTTTAGGTCAAGATTTAAATAAAACATGATCAATTTAAATTTAGAAAGATTAGGCTTTTTTTTTTTTTTAATGAAAGCTTATAACAGTATAACAGTCTGCTTACATAAATGCATCAATATTAATAAACTAATAACACATTTAGAATAAATATAACAATCTGAGGGGATCCATTCTGCATAACTACTCTTACTTTTGATACTTTTTTCCACAACTGGTAATAACAAACGGTCTATTCTGTTGTTTAGGTTGTCATGCAAGTAAAGATTTTCTCTGACCAATCAGTGGTCTGCGGTGTTGTAACTTTATCTTCTAGAACTGTGTACTATAGAAAACTTTTGTACTGGAAAGCGAACTACAAGTGAGTCAAGTTAGATCATACCGTACCATGCAGTGGACATGCAGCGTTTGTGGAGGCAGGGTGATGCAGTCAGAGGAGTCTGTGGCTGCAGGCCTGCAGCAAATCTTTGAGTGTGACCATTTGGAACAGGTGCAACTACTCCAACTTCCAAAGTTTCAAGCATGCTGAACCTTTAAAGCTGCAGTATGCGATTCTGGACTCCCATTCCCAACGGTACATGGAAACATGGGCTCAAGACTCAACAATCAATTATCTTTCACATGCTGCACCTTTAACTCTACACGCAGTCATTTGCCGCCGACATGCATCGCAAGTTCCAAGGCAAAGTGTTAACTCTCAGTGTGCTCTGGGTGTGCAGCTCTGGCATTCAAAGCTCAGCCTCTTTGACTTACACTCCTGCTTGTGGCCTGAAAGCAGCACTGTGTCCAGTTCTTTTCTTCTGTCTTAGCCAATCACAGCCCACCCCGAGACAAAGCATGGTGCTGTTTTTGAAATACAAGTGACAGTCAGTGATGGTTAAATGCTGTAACTTGTGGTTTTATACCCGTTTCAGCTGACAATCCCTGCACATATGCTTACTCTTCATGGCATCATTTTATGTAAAATATTTCATTGAAAGTTTATATCTGTGCAGTATTCCAGAATAACAATAAAACTACTTAGCATACCATTTCATACTCAATTATGTCTCATAAGTTGTAAAGATTTATGAGGCTGTGATTATCCGAGAGATCACAGCAGCTCATTATATACACTGAGGTCAGGGTTAAAGAAAGGCTCTCACTACAATGAAATGTTGCAATGGGCACTAACATCATCATACATTAATAGACCTGGGCTCATTGAATCAACTAGAGTCTCGGCTTCCCAGTGATATCCAATGCATGCAATTCCAAGTAAGTTTAAGGATCCCAATATGCAGAAATATTCAAATGCAATAGGTGAAAATTACACATTTGAATGGCATGTCTGTAAGGGGGAACCCATAGAACTCATTAGGGCCTCGGGGCAAAACGTGCGGTTTGATCGGGATTGGTGTGCTATTACTTTTCTCTACAGAATACGAATTTTTCGCAACGGAAGTCGCGAAAAAACTGCCCAAAATTTTGCATTGAAATGAATGGGACGGCCGGAAAAAAATGAGCGAAAAAGAACAATAATTGGAGATTTTTAAACGTCTACTCCTCTGGCATAATTTCACCTAGAGACTCCATTTAAACTTTAAACAGTAGACACAAGTCTTGTGTATCGGTGTATTAATCCACGTTTCGATAGGTCATATAGTTTTTTATCAATCCCTGTTCAATGACCATGATAATTTTTGGAGAAATTCTGAGATTATAATGGGTGTGTATTGCACGGAATGTTCGTGTCACAGTGTGTGACATCATCGCCAGAGTGTAGAGGGAGAGAAGAAATTGTCAAAAAATTAATTTGAAAACTGCGCTCCAGGCCGCAAATTTCACTCTACAGAAATAATTTATACATAGAAACGTAGGAAAATTTGTCTTCTCACTCACAATCCTCTGGTAAAGCTGTCAGAGTTATAGTTTGGGCGTAGGACGCACAGATGCGCCACCAACACGCACCAACAGCCTCATTGGCTCCCATATTAAAAACGCAGGAAGATTTCAGAAAAAGGGACATTTAACAGTTTTTGTAGATCGCTCTAACAAAGCTATTTTTTCATTTTTCTTAAAAAAACAAACATATGTAGGTGTTCAGGAAGAACTCAGGACGCTCAAAGTGAAGTCGGATCAATAATAGGTATTATGGTTTTGCCAAAAATGCTTTCTGTTCGAGGCCAGAAATTTCAGTCTGTCCACCTCTGCTGTCACTAAGCCGGAACAGGTGCCAGTTAAATCTGTTGATTGCTTTGATCTAATTGCCTTTGATCTTTGATGTGATTACAGTTACAGATACACACACACACACACACACACACACGCACACACGCACTAAAGTGTGCACACTCCTCACACATGCATACATATGCTTCAAACACACACGTGTGCACACACACACACACACACACACACACACACACAGGTAACTTTATGTGATTTTAATTACACACACACACACACACACACATTTTGAGGTTAAAGGGCATAGTTTGAAATCTCTGAAGAATATCATCATAGTGTACACACACCGGCAGTAGCCCCCGTGGCCCTTTCAGAATTTCCCCAGGGGAAATTTTCTAGTTTTAATTTTGATATCCTGAAGTCAGAGGTCAAGGGACCCCATTGAAACAGGCCATGTCTGTTTTTCATGACAAGGTAACAGTTTACTCATTAGATCTTCTAGTTTCATACACCAATACCATTATCTACTCCGTAGGCTTAAAACTTTTTACGTTTTCTTTAAAAGTTGATGGTGTTTCTGTTGTAAGAAACACTATCTATAGGAATCACTGTAAATCTCCCCAAAATAACAACACTGGATCAACAGACTTATTATCTACAAGTGTAACTTGTCTCAGTTGTTTTTTGGACCTGAACAATTTATACTGACAACCAAAATGGTCACCTGCTGTGAGAGGGACCAGGTGTATTAGAGGATATTAAAGGTATGACTCACCTCAAGATGTAAAGACCAGCTCAACGTGGATTTGGTTTACGGGCGTTTATTGAGCCGTGAAAACTACATTAAAACACATAAAGCACAGATAAATACAAAACATTCTCAACAACAATTACAATATTACGTAAATGATATAAAAAGTGAATGCTTGCAGCTTAAGTAAGTAAAATATGGCAAAACATGCGCCTAACAAAAACAACCCTCCGAGAAGCTTTGAACAATAGTTCCGCTATTACCATAACTTTTAATATTAATTCAACTTAACTATTTATTTATCTACTTAAGAAATAACTTATTTATTACTATCTCAGTTATTATTATTAAGTTATTGAATTAACTGAAATGATTAATTGTTTATTCAAACTGCTTCTGCTGGCAGTTACAAAAGGTTAAGGGAGGGTTACGAGTGAAATAGCAGTCAACCATGTTTCACACTTGTACATGCTGTATGTGTGTGTCTGTGACACATTAATACACAAAGGGCCAATGGTTTTCATACCTCTAATGGTGCGTTTATTAGCATCCACTAAGCTAAGTTACCATCCGTTCATAAGGTGAGTCAGAGGCAGATGATCAATGCTTCAGCCTCTGAGGGCTCCATCAATTCACTGCGCGCACGCGCTCACGCACACGCACACGCACACACGCACACACACACACACACACTATGCAACTGTGTATTGAGTTGTCAGTAGAAGCCTTGGAGGATACACACCAAACACAAATCACTCTATGTGTGTGTGTGAGAGAGAGATACTGCATCCCACCTGCAGTCTCTCTAATAGGTCAATAAAGAGCCATTCCACAGGATTTACTGGTATTTACCAAGGGGCCAACACGGCCGATTGTCAGTCAATCCAACGGCACCAATTAACAGCAAGTAAATAGACTGCTGAGTGGTCAGCTCACACCGCTAACCAGCAGCCACTACTGACACTCACAAAACTGTCCAATCAGGGAGTTACATTACAGTCCATGTGACTTCATCTTTACTCCTGCCATTCTTTCCGTTGGCAAAAAAACAAATAAACTGAACTACAAGTATGACAGCAACACTAATATTTAGAGTTATAAAAAGTAATAAAAAGAATAAAATATAAAAAGAATAAAAAGGTGGAAGTGGTGGAATGTAACTAAGTACATTTACTCAAATACTGTACTTAAGTACATTTTTTGAGGTACTTGTACTTTACTTAAGTATTTCCATTTTATTATTATTATTATTATTTTATTTAAATTACGATACATTTAAAGTGATATGTTTTTTTGTTTTTTTTCCATTAAACCTCATAACAGTAGATGAAGTAATTAAAATTAGCCCTATCTCGAGGAAGTTAAAATGATGCTTACATAAATGCATCAATACAAATAATCTAATAATATATTTAGAATATATAAAACAATCTGAGTGGGGCCATTCTGCATAACGAGTACTTTTACTTTTGAAACTTTAAGTACATTTTGATGCCGATACTTTTGTACTTTTACTTCAGTAAGTTTTGAATGCAGGACTTTTACTTGTAGTGGAGTAATTTCACAGTGTGGTATTAGTACATTTACTTAAGTAAGGGATCTGAATACTTTTCGACCACTGAAAAAGGCAAACATTAATTGACAGTCTGATGAGACGTGATGTCAAGTCCAGTGCATAAATATCAGATATGTTACATACCAACCAACAAACCAACCAACCACGCCCTTCTGGTCTGCAGAAACAATGCTGGAATCATGAGGACCTGCTGTTAATTCACATAAATTGTTTCCAAACAGTCAAAGATGAACAAGAAGCCTCAACCAGCATCAGGAGGCCTCAACTACTGTGACCCACACAGAGCAAAGTGTATTTTTGTCACCTGGCTTCTTCTTCGTGTTTGTAGACAATATGGGACTGCTTAGAGATGAAGACACTAGATATGAACACAGTGTGGGCTCGTTACTCTCCGACGTGGTGAAGAAATCAGATGAAATGTTTTCAGTGGTGCTTTGACTGACTGGAGAGGTAAAAAAAAGACTTGGATTCATTGCTCAAGATAGTGTTCTGGATTGAGCAAACTACACCATATGGGGTTATAACTCTATCTGTCATACATTTCAACAGCCCATAATAACATATTTAAATTGCTTGTCCAAAATTCCCAAATATTTAAAAGCTAAGAAAAGCAGAACTTTATTGAATGCTGGAATTAAGTGACATTTTGGAGCATTTTGGTGTTTTAGCTGTAGCCAATCAGAGCCACATTAAGATAATTAAAAGCTAAATACCAATGTATCGCTGATACAGTGAGTATATAGTACCAGTATTTAGGCAGTAGCGCTGTTACATTAACCATTGGGGTTCTCATAATGTCTAAAGACTTAGGGCTAATTTGCCCTAAGCCGCAGTTCGTCACACTCACCACTGGATGTCAGCTTCAAGAAAAATTCTACATTTTTGTTAGGGACTATTTTCAGGGGTGGATTAATCCACATTTGTTGCTCTAGTCAATTTGTTTTGTGGGTCAAAATCAGGCTGTGCTACACACACTTAACTTGTTAGTCGATGCGTTCACTCTTGGTTTGTGTCTCTTTAATTGGACGAGTTGATAATAAGAAAAAAAATAAACCAGACTTTAAGTTCTTGGTCATGTGCTTTCCAGAAACACTGAATATCTGAATCCAGTTCTGTCAGTATTTCTCATTTAACATTATGAAATTCATTCAGTACATGCACAAAGATAAAGGGTTATTGACTGGAGGGGGCGGTTGTCCTTCATGGCCCTTCTCCTCTGCCATAGCCAGGGTGTAAATGTGTTGTGTAGATAAGAGCAGCCGAGCTGACAACGTCTTATCAGACGACTGATAGCAGCGAGTCAACAAGAAAAAAATCCCCTCAAGCTCTGAATTCATTCCTCTGCTCTCTACTCTTCTGTCATAATAATAATAATAATAACAATAACAATAATAATAATAATAATAATAATAATAATAATAATAATAAAAAATGATGATAATAAATAAATAAATTACAATAATAATAATAATAACAGTAATAATAATAATAAGGCGGGATAAACAAAGTCATATCTTATCTTATATTTGGAAATAAAATTACGTGCTTGCATTTATAAAAAGCTTTTTTGAAAAGAAGTGCTGTCGTGGGGAAGTGCTTTAAAAGTAATCACTACAATCTGGGAAATCAACATATTATCTTTCTGTGTACATAGTTGCAATTTTGTGCTTCTTTAACAAGTAATAATAAATTATTCTTCCAAGCTGTGAGTGCAATATTTGAATGAGGATCAGAAGCACGACCAGAGATAATAGAAAAGTTAAACATAACAACATTACTTAAATATATTAGATTTCTTCAAGGGAGATAGTAGTAGTGGTAGCATAAAACAACCCATTAGACAATATTCAAAGATGGCGATACATTTATTTTTCCCCCATTAACAGAACTTTTTCTCCACTGATTTGCCGGTCCAGTCAGAGCGACTGAGGGGAAATTTCACAAAGTTGAAGGTATTTTAAAAACATAAAAGACTAAGGGCTTTTGACAAAACATTTTAGACTGGAAGCTAAGAAAAAATAACAGTAGAAGGAATACCAGTGGTGGAAGTTAACTGAGTACATTTACTCAAGTGCTGTACTCAAGTACAAATTTGAGGTATTTTTGGATGTATTTTAATATTACTATGACCAACAATTTATTTCAAATAATTTTCAGGGATTTTTGGAGGAACAAAAGAATGGCGATATTTTGTATTTTTTCCAACATGCTATAGTATGTTTGTTTTTTTTCAAATTTTGGACATTTCAAAAAATTGTGTTTTTTTTTTTATTTCAGGAAAAGCTACGCTACTACATGTATCAACAGTCTATAATAAGAACATTTTTAAAAATAATCAGGACATTTAAAAAATGTTATGATTTTTTCATGAAAAATTTCAACATGCTATTAGGATCAGTCATGGGCTCCAGAAACACAGTTAGATCTGAAGACAGAAAAGCAAACACACATTCAGGACAGCTACAATCCAAATTCCAAAAATGTTTGGACCGTGTGAAAAATGAAATAAAAGCAGAACTTGATTGTTTGCAAAGCATTTGCAACCTGAAACCGTTATTGTACGTTGTCAGATATGATATATTATTCTCATCAGCTTAATCAAAAATAGATTTCTGATAACCATCTGTAGTTGTGTGATCACTCAGTCCTCAGACCAGCTGATACAGAAGGAGCTTTACTGCCAACAGCTGGACTGCTGCTGCACAGTAGATGATGAAATGTGGGATACAAGTAGCTCCGAATAGCACTCTGAAGGGGTATTAGGAGAAGTGTGGCTGAATGTATGGGCTAAGATAGGCATTTTTTAGACAAGGGACACATTAACTTACTACCTGGAGGCATGTGAACTGAGCCAGAGTCAAGGCCATTGTCTGCAGGAAAAAAGGGGGGGGGGACAAGGCCTGTTGGATCGTAAGATATGAGATATCAAAAGCAGCCCGTGTTAAAACAATGCAAGAGCTGCACTGGTGAAGGCATGTTGCTTCACATACCAGTGAGACAATGTAATCAGAGCCAGGAAGTCCAGTTGGTGTAACAGATTACTGCATTTAAAGGCGTACCATGTCAACACAACAAAGCAGTTTATAATAATGATTTTTCAACTCACAGTAGAAATACAGTGTTTAAAGAAATCTGTCAGCAATGTGCATATATTAATTCATTATCCTTAACCGCTTATCCACACCAGGGTCAACACATAGAGACAGACAATCACGCTCTCATTCATACGGGAAATTTAGAGTCACCAATTAACCTCGGTCGAAACTTTTTTGCCTCTTTTTGAGTCCTCTGTGTTCACACCACAGACTGTATGAAGAATGAAAGACAAGCCAAAATACCCCCAATACAGCCATCTTGCACTGGTGATGTCACTCGGGGTCAGAGTCTGTCGGCCATTTAATAGTTCAGTCCTGCAAATGTCCCGCTATGATCACTTGATTCCGGCATCCTGCTTCAGGCGCAGGATAGTTACAATGAGTGGAGTTCTGGTGTCGAGTTCCCGCCCAAACACGCTCACAACCAATCGCGACTCAATTGCAGCTGTCAATCATGGTGTTACACCTCTTTCTTAGATAATCAAATAAAAAATAACATATTAAAATCAAACTTATCACAAAAATGACCACTTGAACAAACATCAGCATGATAAGAACTACCTAAGAAACCATCTTTGGGGAAAATGTATTTCACCTCCACTTTAAGTTTTTGGTTTAACTCATGTCATCTCATCCACCAACATGGAGGGGCGGGATTTAGAACCAATAGTGCAGCCCGCCACCAGGGGGCCAGCCACATGTTTTGGCCTCACTTGATGAGAGCCTTCATGTTGTCCATCTTTATATACAGTCTATGGTTCACAGCCCTGATGTTTCATCAACTACTTTGATGTTGGATGTTTACTTAACTATAACATTATACCAACAAGTTTTCAAACCTAAACGACAGAAGAGGTCATCGCACACTGGTGGTTGCAAAAAAGTCTGCAGTTTCTGTGGATTTATGTTATAAAACTATTGACCTAGGTTTAGGGCAAAAAACGTACTTGTATGTTCATAAACATGATTCACGTAACTTAATAATCATTTACTTTTGTTTTCACATGGATGTGAACCCCGCTCTCCTGGGTGACAGTCTGATGTTTTTTCAACCCATCCACCACCCCAACCTCAAGCCAAAAGTGGAAAGCTGTCAATCACTACTACATCAGCGAGATGGCAGGAGACGCATTACAGTGGATGGTGAAACACATCAACCATGAACACTATAAAAGTTTACATTTAATTCTTCTTGGGCTAGGCCTGCCCCGTACTAAAAAATGGACGACCAACACCGAGTTCTATTGGCAAGTTACTAATAACAACAGCTGTTCACAATGTTTGTTATGCACAATGTGTGAGTGTGTGTGTGTTGTTCTTACAGGCGTATCGACGAGTTACCAAGCCTAAACATGACAGCTGAGAACCCAAACTGAGAGCCCTCGTAAATCTGTGGGAAAAAGATTATAAAATCACTAGCGAAGTGGAAAGTTACACAGCATTATAATTATCCAAATATGTCATATCTAGAATCACAACTGATAGAAACAATGGTCATGTGGTCCTCGGCTCTGTTTAGAGGTGGCAGGAAGCTTTTGAAAAACCAACTCTCATGTTTCCCACTGAAAAATATAATGAGAATAATATATACTGTTGAATTATTATAAGTAATGGAAATCCTCGTGGAGAGATAATCAACCTTGACGTAAGTGAAGATGAATGAAACAGAAACAAACCAGAAGATCTACATCATATTAGTCCACTTACTTGTCATCACATGCCACCTTAAAAAGTATGCAGCAATATAGCCTCATAACCTCATTGTCTGTCTGCATGCAATTTAACTAATTATCAGATTTACGTAATTCAATCTGATGCTGTCAAAACACCATCAAGGAAAAATACTAAAAAGTTGAGTCTCTGCTGTGCTGATACTTTCTCCTACTCTTTCTCCTTTTCCATCAGCTGCTGGTGTGTGTGTGTGTGTGTGTGTAAATGTTATTAATAATGGTTAATAAATGCTGTTATGGTTCATCACTGGTTCAGGTTTCACAGCTAATGCAACAACGTCAGCAGTCTGGATGCACAACTCCTCTCTTTCCTCCACTCAGTCAGGCCTCTCTTTCACTCTCTGTCCTATATCATCTTTCACAATGTTCAAAAAGCCCCTAATATCTCTCTCACACACACACACACACACACACACACACACACACACACACACACACACACACACACACACACACACACACACACACACACACACACACACACACACACACACACACACACACACACACACACACACACACACACACACACACACACACAAATCCTGACTCTTTTCCAGGAATACTGCAGCACAACTTCCTCGTTCTGGAGTCATTTGACCTGTCTGATAGGACTGTTAGAGGAGACAGACAGAGAGACAGACAGACAGACAGAGAAAGTAGAGGGACAGGAGTCTTGTTTGTCAAATCTCACACCTCGTCCAACCCGTCTGCCACTTATAACACGAGGTTAAGGTTGTCAAACAGTCACGGATTGGTTCGGTTTAGGCAACAACGATTCTCGGTTAAGTTTAGGAAACAAAACTCCATTGTTAGTCTCAGGAAAAGACAGTTTGGCATAAACACCAGGCTCTCTTTTACCCCTTTTTGACCAATGTGAACATAGTTCTTTTGCTGAGCTGGTGGTGGTACTTCTCACCAGGGACGGACTGGGACTAAAAAATGTACCCTGGACTTTCTCCAAAATTTAAGCCCACAACCCATATGCAATTATGTGTTTAAATAACCATTTGGTAGCATATCACGATACTATACCACAAGCCTACTACACAAAATATTCACAGCGCTCACCTTTGTGTTTTTGTGAAAGTTTTATGTCTTTTCCCCACTAATCAGATTTTTTTCTGATGATTCTCAAAGGCCATAGACAGGGTCTGTTGGACGTCCATTCCAGACATTGACAGAATTTCCAATTGGTCAGTCCACCCCTGCTTCTCAGAACGATTTTGCCTCTCCACAGGCTCGGGAGCCACATCATTATGACACTGTGAGAGATCATACAACACAAGCACAGATGAAGGCAAGAAACAACACAAGAACAAGCAAGAACAAGGGGCATCGACTAAATTGAGTCCTGTTAGGAGGAAAGTGCTTTTCAGTAGTGAGTGCACATGATGTAAAACTTTTTTTTTTGTTCCGTGTGTCGATTATGTGTGTAGATGTTCAGTAAAGAGCTGGGTCTTCAGCCTCTTTTGGAAAATTGGGAGGGATTGAGAATTTCTTTCTGCCACGTAATTTTTTAAATTTTTTTAACCATGTTGGTATCATTTTTTTCAGCATACTGAATCAACACTTTGGATCCAAAAGAAACAAAAAATAAAATAAAATCGGCTTTTCAAAAAAAGATTTCAAAGTTTATTTACTTTCAAATCACAATCAAGCTCAATGAAGAATTTTAAATGTTGGTTACAAATATAACTCATAAGAGGTAAAATGAGACAGGAAAAATGAGAGTTCTATATTTTTATACTAATAATATTTGACCTCATCTCCAGTTTTACTTGGCCTATCGTCATTAAACAAAAACTGGCATGGAGTTTCAAGCCTGTACCTGAAGGGAAGCTCACCACAGCGATCAACATTGCTTCGTATTTTTCATTGTGACATCATGAAGAAGTAATGCGCTGGCGCTTTCATGAACTCCATGGGGTTACTTCACCCTGATACAGAACTGTGTTGCATCCTAAACAGATGTCCAAAATATGCAGACCACAAGTCAGAAACACTAAGAGATAGTTTGAGGAGCAGATCTGAGCTGATTCTCAAATTCCACTCCTGACCTGAGACAAGACAGAAACCAGGCTGAGCCGGCTGTCAGGTCATGACCCCACAGGAGGTATGAAGGTCATTCTGTCAAGCAGCAGAGTCCAGAAACCGAAATATTACACCAGAGCATCTATAAGTTAGAAGTTTCTGGATAAATGTGACACAATACAACACTAAGCGTGTCCTATCTACCGTATATAAAGACAATGGTATTTTGAGCTGCATTATAAGCAGTGGTGGAAGAAGTATTCAGATCCTTTACTTCAGTAAAAGTATCAGCATCAAAATGTACTTTAAAGTATCAAAAGTAAAAGTACTCTCTATGCAGAATGGACCCACTCAGATTGTTTTATTTATTCTAAATATATTATTAGATTATTTGTATTGATGCTTTTCTGTAAGCAGTGTTTTAATTTTGTAATGATAGGGCTTAGTTAATTACTTATTATATTGTTATACGACTTAATAAAAAAAGTCTCATCTCTTTTGATTATATATTTTATGTTAAATCTCAACCTGAAAAATAACTAAAACTGTCAGCTAAATGTAGTGGAGTAGAAGTATAAAGTTACATAAAATGGAAATACTCAAGTAAAGTACAAGTAGCTCAAAATTGCACTTTAGTACAGTACTTGAGTAAAAGTGAAAGTCCTGCACTTTACTTTAGTAAAAGTACAAGTATTAGTCTAAAAAGTATGTTTTTAAATTAAAAAGAGTGTAACTCTGCCATTGGAGTGAAAAAAGACATGTTTTTAAATTAAACATCATAACAGTATATAAAGTAGTTAAAATGAGCCCTACCTTGAGAAATTATAACACTGCTTACACAAATGCATCCAAAATAAAAACCCAATAATATGTCTGGAATATGTAAAACAATCTGATTGGGTTAATTCTGCTGAACGAGTACTTTTACTTTTGATACTTTAAGTACATTTTGATCTTGATACTTTTGTACTTTTACTTCAGTAAGTTTTGAATGCAGGACTTTTACTTGTTGTGGAGTAATTTCACAGTGTGGTATTAGTACTTTAACTGTAGCAAAGGATCTGAATACTTCTTCCACCACTGCTAATAGCTTTGCATCCACTACACAACCGGCAAGCATTTCATACAACTTAATGATCACAATCCCCGACTATCCCTTCAATTT
This sequence comes from Centropristis striata, assembly GCF_030273125.1. Classification (NCBI taxonomy): domain Eukaryota; kingdom Metazoa; phylum Chordata; class Actinopteri; order Perciformes; family Serranidae; genus Centropristis; species Centropristis striata. The sequence goes on along the minus strand of NC_081529.1, from coordinate 14,436,798 downwards.
ACTTATTCACTTCTAATCTCAATGCAGGCAAAGTTGTGATCATGGAAAGCATATTAGTACCAGGTTTAATGAGACTTGTGACCAGTGGTCGAAGAAGTATTCAGATCCCTTACTGAAGTAAAAGTATTAATACCACACTGAGATTACTCCACATGTGAAAGTCCCACATTCAAAACTAACTAACCAGCTGAGTAAAAGTACAAAAGTATCAGCATCAAAATGTACTTAAAGTATCAAAAGTAAAAGTACTTGTTATGCAGAATGCTTGTTTTATATGTTCTAAATATATCATTAGATATTATGTTATTTTAACCACTAAATATACTGTTTTGTGTTTTAATTTTAAAAAGTCTAATCACTTTCAATTTATCATGTTTTTTTATGGTAAATCTCGACCTGAAAAGTCCCTAAAGCTGTCAGCTGAATGTAGTATGTTGTGAATATCTGGCTCAAAATGTATTGGAGTGGAAGTATAAAGTTACATAAAAAGGGACATACTCAAGAAAAGTCCAAGTACCTCAAAATTGTACTTAAGGACAGTACTTGAGTAAATGTACCTCGTTACTTTCCACTATTGCCTGTGATCATAAGTCATTGTCCAGGTATGGCACCCAGATACAGAACACATGTGAAAAACTTCACAAACACACACTATGAACAGAAGTACATGTGAATCACCATGATTTTTACAAATGCACATACTTTTGGAGCGCTGACCTTTAGACCTCTCTCTCTCTTTCTTCGTTTCTCTCTTGTAGTCTCTTCACCACCCAGACAGCCGCGTGGGCGTCATTTAATCTTCTCCTTGTCGCAGCCTGTTCCTGCAGACTTCCTGCCCACTCGCTCTCCCTCTCTCCTTTCAGCCCCTCACTGATCATTAACCTCCCTCCTTGTAGCACACCCACGCTGCGAGTCCTGATTTCATCCTGGCGGAGGGACGGCGGTGCGTCTGCTGTCAAGCCCTTCACCGAGGCTCTGGGGGGGGAGAAATGGATGAGGGCTTCATTGGAGTCAGTTATAACAGGAGGGGGTAATCAGTAATTAGAAGGTGCAAAAACTATATAACAGACAATTTGATATAGACATGAAGAATCAAGATAGGGTAAGGTAAGATTACATTATCCCTAAGAACAAAACAAGAAAGAAAGTATGAACAAGTGAAAATTCCACCCAAAGAATACAACAAAACTTCTTGTAAAGAAATGAAATTCTGCAAAGTCACAGGCCATTGTCCTACACAAACACGTTCACAGAAAGAACATTGTGTTGTCGTCAAGGCTGTCCCTGCTTCCTGTTCTGCTGGACCAGCGGTGTTTGTGCCGTCCAGAAGGCCTCCTGTCTGCTTTAACCTCATTGCTATAACAGATCAGCTCATTCATTCAATTAGTAAACACACACGCACACACACACGCACTCGCACAAAGCAGTCATCAGAAATCTATGGCCTCCCAATCCAATTGTTGAAACTGATTCCCAAAAGTCTCCGTGATCGGGCTCATTCTGATCGATAGAAACCTTTTGATCCATTAAAAGATTTCCTGCATCCTGTAAGGACAATGTGCAAAGAAGAGATATAGTCAACTCAATAATCTTTAATGTGATGATGTTAGTGGACTGTGCTGAAGGAGGGATGGAAAAGGGGAAAAGATGATCAGAGCTGATGGGAAATTTACTGCGAAGCTCAATCAGAAAAAGTGCCTTTAAACAGAAAGGAGTGATGAAGCTGCTGGATGTTACAGTGGAGTCAGTCGATCAGCCACACACTGACAGATTTAAATGTCAGAGCTTGGCAGCTGGCACTGCAGCAACAAGGTGACTTAAAGTTAAAACACTATTTCTGTCAAACACTGGCAGTGTTGGTTTGTTCAATGTAAAGCCTTTCACCCGTGTGTTTCCTGTTTCGTAATCTGGAATTTCCCATGTGCCAGGGTGAGAATCTTCAAACACACTGCACATGACCTTATTACAGCTGTGTCAAAAAAACATGGCTATAGTTTGTGTATTTGTACAGAGAAGTTTGGGGAGTTGAGTTTGGCCCACAAGAGTCAAACCAAAAGTGTGAGTCAAATATAGCGAGAATGTCTTTTAAAAGGATAATCCCCCATTATTACTATTACAACTTTATTGGTTATGTTGTATTGTACTCACCAAACTGCTGAGATCTGGAAAATTATCAATATCTATATACCTATACTTGAGTCACAATATGATATTATTGCGATTTTAAGCATTTTGCGATATGGTGAGTATTGTGACAATATATTGCGATTTAACTGTTTAACTGCATTTTGTGTCCACAAAATTAAATTCAATCAATAATTGCTTTGTCCAATGAGAGAAAATTCTCAGTCTGTTCATCTCACTTCAGTCTTTTTATTTCTCCACAATGAGAGTCAAACCAACAGACTGACCAACAAAGTATTCAGTCAAACTGATCTGAACTGATATCAAACATGTATGGACGACAACAACTGCAGCATTTTATCAAACTTTCCTCAACTTTAGGCTTCACTGCTCTGAATTATTTTGAATGAAACATAAAAAAGCCTAACTTCGCAGTGTTATTTCGACAACTTCCCGACACAGAACTTCTAGTTTCATATGATACCAGTATTTCCAGTATATTCCTAAATGTGAGCCTGCTACGGCCTCTGGAAAAAAAGAAAAAAACTGCGAAAATACTGATGGCCCGCCAGCCATCGCAATGCTAAATATCGATACTTGGCGGCCATACATCAATACAATATTGCCACGCAAAATATCGCGATAATATGCTGTAGATGTAGACTAGACTGTATCGATTTTTCATATACCTCTAGAAAATAGTGCCATTGCTGCAAACGTGAGAAACTCAAGCAGCCACACAATCAATCATGTTACCAACTGTCTATTGTCTATTATTATCAGCTTACATTTTTCCTCAAATTAAGTGGTTTCACTAACCTGAATTGTTTTATGCTAATGTTTTTTCCGAGTAATATTTTATGCTCCACTTATTGGAATTATAAACACTGTAGGTTCCATCATCTTGCCTCGGACCAGAACTCATTCATAAGCCTTCTTACTGCCTGTGTACCCCCAGTAAGAACTTCACATCTTATAAATGAAGACCTTCAGAGCTATTTAATTTAAACATGTTGCTTATCTATAATGCACATTCAATATGCATTTTTATGTGCAGTGCAAGAGAGGATGCAGTTAGTGTGTGCTTCAGAATGTCTGAGGTTTTCTGTGTTTCCGACCCAGATCGCAGCGTTACTGTGGTGAGAAAAACTATAACTGACAGAAATTATGGCCAAAGTTTTGAAAATGACACAGAGGTCGTAATAAACTGGAAATATCCATCACTTTTTAAACCTTGTGTTGACAGAAGTTTTTGTTGGTCTTATTTCCTTCAACATTTGGGGTCCCTCAAGTTAATAATTGTAACCCCAAAGCCTTTTTTTATCACGGCGAATATTATTTTCTTTTCTTCCAAACTTATCAAAACCAAAATGAATTTTATAATGTACTATGTTTGTGACGTATCCCTTTGTTACAAACTGACTTCAACATTTGATGAAGGTGACAAAATACAGAAATTACAAAAAAGCGTTACACCACATAATGAAATATTTAATGTTGTTTATTCTAGGGTAGGCTATGTGAGCTATGCATTCAATCAAATCAATCAAATAGCCTTAATTGTCATTATATACTCAACTATACAACAAAATTGAGAGTGCCACTGCTTAAGGTGCATAGCTAACGTAATCATATCACAAAACATATATAATAATATATATAAAAATAAATAAATGACCACTGAAAATGATACAAAAGTTATAGAAGAGGTCGATAGTATGTCTTGCACGTATTAATTGTATTGCACATTCAGTTTTGTCAAACCACTGTAAAAACCATCACGGATCCAGAAATGTAACCCTCCAGGGTGATGTTAAGCTACTTATGTTTGGGGAACTCCCTATTAGAGCTCTAATGGGTGAACTGTAAAAACAGAAATAACAGTGTGGTAGTGGTGTGTAAAAACTACTGTCAACACCAATCAGCTGAGAACCCAAACAGAAGTAATGCTGCCTTTACAGAAACAAATAATTTTAAAAATAAGTCATGAAACAGCACACTGATAAAACCTCCAAGAGCCCAAACACAACAGGAGGGTTAACTGTAGAGGTGTAAATCAGCAGAGGCTCCACGATACAATTTTATCCCAATACTTGAGTCACATTACAATATTAATGCGATTTTAAACGATATGGTGAGTATTGTAATACAATATACTGCGATTTAACTGTAACTGCATTTTGTGTCCAATAAATTCACTTTAACATAGAATTGTTTTGTCAAATAATTCATCTCACTTCAGAGCCTATTTTTTATTGAGATAGCATGAAGTCAGAGGTCACATGACCACTTAGAAAATCACCATGAAACATGAAAAATCGCCTAAATTTGCAGCATTAATTCGACAATTTCCCAACACATATCCTGATGTACATGGTGCCTGTAGATTATTTAGATCTAATTTCATAAGATACCAATATATCCAGTTTATTCCTAAAATGAACCCTGCTGCGGCAGGAAAAAACTAAAATGCAGAAAATACTGATGCCAGAAAGCTAAATATTGTTACTTGGTAGCTGTGAGTCGATTTAATATTGCCACGCAAAATATCGCAATACTATGCTGTATAAATTTCCCCCCTACCTCTAGTTAACTGGCAAAAACCCTTTCACTGTAGGCCTATAGTAGTAGTCACAGCAGCAGAAGCAGTGATGCTAATGCATGTTGCAGGATTGTGAGAAATGTTGGATAACCTGTAGCAGCTGTACAGTAGATAGTATTAAAGCGGAGCCGCAGTGCTCTCTGGGAGTATCTTGCAGCAGCAGGCCGGCCGGCTCACAGCTTCTCTTTTATTCTCTGCTTCTCTCTTTGCTCTGACAGATCCGTGCTCATATCAGATTGATGGGCCGGTGTGATTGAAGTCTCTTTGTCGTGCTAATGTCACGGCGAGTGATGGATGAGGCGCGTGCGTCAGTTTAAATGCGCAAACTCTACGGCTAAACCGAAAGGTCCCCTCCCCTACTCACACTCACACACATGCACACACACACACACACACACACACACACACACACTGGTCCCCCCAGTTTCTGTGACCGGCTGACAAAGTTCTGGCCGGTCACCATAGGCGACGTGACGACGAACCACGTGACCCGCGGCAGAGGTAAGAACAGAAGTGACACTTAGAGGAGAAAGAGAGAGAGAGAGAGAGAGAGAGAGAGAGAGAGAGAGGGAGAAAAGAGGAGAAAACTGAGAAACTGGGAGAAACAGAATGGAGGACGGAGTGTAACCTGTGCGGAGGTGAAGAGGTGACTTGACTCTTTTTGTGTTCTCGCGGTGTTTCGCACCGAAATCAGAAATCACAGGTTGAGTTGAGCTGTTGACAGCGTATGGGCCTTCCGTTTACGCACACAAACAGACACGCACACACACACCACAGTAGAGCACATTATTCATGTGTGTCTCGCGTTTGGGGACACTTTGTTTTCTTCACATTGGAAGTTTCTACTGTTTTTATTTCGTCAGATGTTACTGGACATTTCCTATTTTACGCTACGTGTTTCTCCAATTTTTCCCTTTTTTCTTTCTATATTCAATGTTTTTGTTGTTGTTTTTTTCTCTTACAAAGGAGGATTTCACAGTTCTTTTTACAACTGGATACACTGGATTTTTTTTCTAACTAATTCCTGTTAATTTCATCTGTGAGCTTCTGCTTGCTGATTTTTAAACTTCATTCAGCCCTTCGTGCCTCCAGTCTGCATGGACAACATGAACTCTTTTGTGGAATACTCCATTTGTAACCGACCGGGTACCGGCGCTTATTCTGCGCCTAAATCTGGATACCATCACCATCATTTGCATCACCATCCTCTGGATCAGCATCAGGGCTTCCCGGTGACCTCCGGGTCCTTCCATGCCGGACCCACCGGCTCTCCAGCTCCCGTTAACGGCACGAGAAGTGACAGCAGCAGCGCCGGGGGAGCGAGTTACACCGGGGATGGGCGGCTGTACGGCTCTGGGACCACGGGGGCGACCCAGCACCCACAGCAACATCATCATCATGAACAACAACAGCACCAGCAGACGCACAACGCATACCATCATCATCCTCACCTTCACCAAACCCAAAGCTTACAAAGCGGAACACTGTCTCCCTATAATACCGGCAGCACCGGGGCCTATGGGGGTCAGGCCTGCGCCACAAACTCGGAGTATGCTAACGTGATAGGCCATCAACCGCAGTACTTCATGGAGGAGTCTGTGGCCTCCACCTACTATCATCAATCAACCTTCTCCAGCTCGGCCCCCACCGTCGGCCCCAGCTACGGGGCCCTAGCCGGGGCCTACTGCGGGCCTCAGGGCGCACTGGCCGGGTCCCAGTACCCGCAGCAGCTCGGTGCGGGTCTGGACGCAGCGGGCTTCCTGGGACTTCAACACGGCGGAGGGTACGGAGAACTACCGGTCTCCCAGGACCGAGAGAAGGGGGATGAGGAGGGCCAGCAGGCCGGGCAGGGGCAGACCTTTGACTGGATGAAGGTGAAGAGGAACCCACCTAAAACAGGTACGGAGGGGCGGGTCATTTTTCTACCAGTTACTGGTCCGATTTCGTGACTTAAGGTATAGCCTAGTGAAAGCCGTGTAGAGGGGGTGGGCCTGCATTTAGTAATATGTTGGGAACACACACTCATTCTGAACCGTCAGGACTCCACTGAAGGCTCGCATGTATGTATCATAATGGCTGTCGATTGAAATGCTTCAGTGAACAGATCTAATAGAAGGTTTTTTTTTTGTTTTTTTGTTTTTTTAAAAAGAAGCTATTTATGATTAGCTGACGGATGGCCTTCAGTAAGCAGTGCAGGCTAGATAAGCTAAAAAAAAAAAAGGATATAAAACGGTTCGCCATCCTTGAAGAATAACGAAATTAATATTTGTTTGTAGAATATAGGCTATTTCATTTATTTGCATGCTTTAGGCTTACTGTACGTAATTTTCTTTCATTCTCATCTCACTAGTTTCAGTGACCCAAGCCTCAGTTTGTTTCACTGTAAACCTTAAAGAATTAAAAAAGGAAGAAAAAGCCTATCGATGTATTTAAATGTTGTCCAACATCAAGACAGGTCGCATACACCGCAGCAACTATATAAAAATAATGGTTATATTATGGTAATTAGTATTATAATTTAATTTCACAGATATTTAAACCTAAAAAAAAAACATTTGTTGGTATGGCCCGAAACCTTCCACAAACAAATTCTGCTTTAGTTTCATACCATTAAAAATATAAAATTGCTCTATCTATCTATCTATCTATCTATCTATCTATATATATATCTATATATATATATATATATATATATATATATATATATATATATTTATAGATCGAATACCGAATCTTGAAGTAAAGAGCTTTTGATTAATCTACTATGGAAAAAGCAAGCGTAGAATATGAACGTATTGGCAGTGTACATTTTGAATTGAACGGTTTTTTTTTCTCATTACGAAGTTAACTTAAAAAAAAACGGCGTTTATTTTTCTGGACTTATTTAGTATGTCGTCATCCAGTCATATCTCTGGACAGATAGCAGGTCTGGCCCGGGTCTACTGAGCCTCTCTCTCTCTCTCTCTCTCCCTCTCTCTCTCTCTCTCTTAATGGATATTGCAGACGGGTTACCGCACCCGAGGAAGTCTGTCCTGCTCTGTTATCTTTTAACCCCCCCACCCCCACCCCACTCTTTGTTTTCCCTCGTCGTGATGTTAAAGTATCAATATTCAATGTTTTTGCTCTACGTTTGGAGATAACTTCAGTATATATAATGAAGCACAAACGATTGCACATAGACTCAACACAACCTGATTTCAATCTGACTTAATAATGTAGGCTATATTAACATAAATAAATCACACAACAACTACAAAAAAGGCCCACAAGGCATTCCTGACGTAGACCTACAATAAAACAGAAACATTTAATTTATAACGGCGAGACATTGTTGTCTTTATATTGGCATCTAACATGAAGGGTTTCTATTTTATGTCTCAATGGCGTAAATAAAACGCATTAATAACAGCCTCTCTCTCCTCCATACAGTCAAAGTGTCGGACTTCGGCCTCGCGGGGGGCGCGCACAACAACGCCATGCGCACCAACTTCAGCACGCGGCAGCTGACGGAGCTCGAGAAGGAGTTCCACTTCAGCAAGTACCTGACGAGGGCGCGGCGCGTGGAGATCGCCGCCACGCTCGAGCTCAACGAGACTCAGGTGAAGATCTGGTTCCAGAACAGGCGCATGAAGCAGAAGAAGCGCGAGCGGGAGGGCGCCTCCGCCACGGCGCGCTCCTCCTCCGGTACCGACGGCGGATTTAACAAGGACCTGGAGGACACCGATCATTCCTCGTCCACGTCTCCGGGCGCGTCCCCGAGCTCGGAGACGTAGAGTGACGTTATTAGTTATGCAGAACTTTTGGTGGTGTGGAAGACAGGTCGTGTAGTGAGTGGTAAACAGCCAACTTTAATTACCTCTGCATTGGTTGCTGAATTCCTACATGTCCTTGAATGCCTCTTGAAAACCCAACCAGCACCCGGACTTTGCTGCTGTTGAGAAAGAAAATGGTTTACTTCAAATAGGCTGTATGAACTACAGTGACTAATAATGAAGTCAAAAAGCACTACAGCTGCAATTACTCCACCATAGTTCACATTTTGACTGCAAGAGCTGCACTGAATGTAATGACACAGAAAGGGGACCTACTACAGGTAACCATGAGCATACATACTGTATGACATATGTTTGATTTAACCAGTGTCCCAACCTCTTATCTGGGATGTCAGGTGGATGACATTGTCCAGTCAAACTCTGCATGCAATAAGGTTTAGCTTCCAAACCAAACCATACTCTTGCATGGAGCCATGTATTCCATGCAGAAACAATCAGTTCCAGGTTCATGGTAGGGCTCACTCTGACTACTTAATATTCTGTTTTGCCATTTAATTTATAGAAATGTCTAATCACTTTAAATTGATCATGTTTTTTATGTTAAATGTCAAAGTAACTAAAGCTGTCAGCTAAATGTAGTGGAGTGAAAAGTACATATTTGCCTCAAAATTTAGTGGAGTAAAGTTACATAAATTGGAAATACTTAAGTGATACCACCAATTTTTACTTAAGTACAGTACTTAATAAATAATAAATTTACTTAGTAACATTCCACTACTGGTGTGGTCCCTGACAAAGTTGACAAAACTATTGCAAAACAAAGCTTTTTAGGATTCCCCCCCCCCCACTTTTTTATTGTCTTTTGTTTGGCCTCATTTGGATATGCTTTTATTTTTTCCCTTTTCCTTAAATCCATTCAAAAAAGGAGAGAAGAGGAGATGAGTTCCAGGTTCATGCAGTGGTTTCCAACTTGGTTAAACTGCCATAATCTTTACTAAGATTAACTTTGCTTCTAAAGGGTTAAAAGTCAAAGAGGTTGGTAACCACTTTAATAGAGCTGTGGTGCAGTAACTCCAGACACCAATGATCACGTCTTATAGCTCTGTCCAAACAGCGATAATCAAAAACCAATTCCACATGTGCAGTCCAAGAATGAGGCTGCAGGGACCATAACCTCAAATTCTTAAATTCTCACACTGATATTATTTCAAAACTGGTTGTAGTGCTGAAAAATTTGGTGAATTAGACAGACACATGTATGTGTATAATGAAAGTCTCATTCCCAGGGTTTTGGTTGGTGTCCTGTCCTTACTACCTGGTATCACATATTGCAACTTTAATTGGGGTGATAGGAATTACTTCTAACCATAAGGGTAATGATAATGCTGGATGCACTTTGCCATCTTTATATGATATATTAGGTTATTAAGATTCCCTCATTCGTCCCACAATGGGAAAATTCAAACTCACATTTCTGCGTGCCCAGGGAGGTTTAGGTGCCTTGCTCAAGTCCTTGCTCAGTCCTTGACCTATCAGCTCTGGGATTCGAACCGGCGTAAATGTTTTAATGTTTCTTTTTTTTTTTTTAGGTTTTATGTGGTTGTAGCTGATTTTGTCCCACTTTTAAAACCTTTAATATTGTTATAAATGCTGTTTTGTGTGTATGTCTCAGCCCATGCAGCTCTGGCCTTTGCACTATGTGACTACAGGGTATGTTTTCAGACGATTTGCTCAAACACATGAAGCTGTAATATTCTGATTATTTCTTGTTTTTTATGAATGATGACAAAGGCTGTAACCGATTTTGTGTCTTGAACTTGTTAGTTAGACTCAGGGGCTAATTTGGAATGTGTGTGTGTGTGTGTGTGTGTGTGTGTGTGTGTGTGTGTGGGATAAAGAAAACTACTGAAAACAAATGTTGAAGCGTGTCCTTGCTGAATGTGAAATGTGGGGAAATTATATTTTACTGCCTGCCCTTCCCTCGTGAGAATAAATTAAATGATGCATTTTATATTATTGATTATAGATTATGGGGGAAAATGTATATGTGAAGGAGGGGTTTTCCCTGTGGACATCTTTTCTCGTTATTGCGGGAGGTTATGATGCTTAAAACCTGACAAAATTGCTATATGTGAACAGCCTAAATATTTTTTCTCTCTTCATATATGTAATGTTGTCAGTTAAAGGTCTGCCTCTACACTGTGAACTGATGTGACCGGTATTTTTTATTATTATGTCTGTTGTTTTTAAATGAGAGCAGACCGACTGAGTTTTATTAGTTCTGCTGCCTTAGAGACACTCTCAATCATGTTCCTGTCTGTCTTTTTCTACTTTAAGCTACCTCAATTAAAGATTCTCCTGTCAATCCACCGCATTGCACTCAAAGATATACTCTTTTTAGACTGACTATAAACTGTGTGCATGATGTAAACTCATTCATTAATTCAGAAATTGCAGAGATATTTTCTGCACCAGCCAACATTTTCAGCATTTTAAAAGCTGTGCTAGTTTGCAAACATCTCACATCCTTGGCATGTTCCAGTGCCACTGTAACAGCACAGAAATCAGTTTTTGTTCCCAACAGGACCAAGTCTTTCTGCAAGTTTACAGCTATGTTAGGGTAGAAAAAGCGAGGCAACTGTGTTTGAAATGGTTTGTGGTTATTGGATTCATGAAAAAATATTTGGGAATAGGCCCCACTAAGAATAAAACCCAAACAGTTTCTTAGAGAAAGTGTGTTTGAATAATTTTAATTTGTAGCAGTTTGAGGGATATGTCCCCTGGATTATGTTTTATATCAACAAAATGATAAGTGATTAACATAGCTGGCAAGTTGCAAAATGTTCATTCTGAACAGAATGTTTACTGACTTCTGACAATACAACAACAACAACTCTTTGGGGGGGGGGGGGGGGGTAAATATCTAATCTTGCAACATAATATCTGCTTGTACAACTGTAGGATCATTCAACTTATTATATATGGTTATGTTTTGGCACCCACAGCTGTGCAGTGCATACAACCAGTGGTGGAAAAAGTATTCAGATCCTTTACTTAAGTTAAAGTACTAATACCACACTGTGAGATTACTCCACTACAAGTAAAAGTCCTGCATTCAAAACTTACTTAAAAGTACAAAAGTATCAGCATCAAAAAGTACTTAAAGTATCAAAAGTAAAAGTACTCGTTATGCAGAACAGACCCACTCAGATTGTTAAATATATTTCAAATATATTATTAGAATATTGATGCTTTTATGTAAGCAGTGGTTTATTTTCTCAAGCCAGGGCTCATTTTTACTACTTAATATACTGTTATAAGGTTTAATTTCAACAAATATCTAATCACTTTAAATGTATCATATTTTTAATGTTAAATTTTGACCTGAAAACTAACTAAAGCTGTCAGTTAAATGTAGTAGATAAAAGTAGAATATTTGGCTCAAAATGTAGTGGAGTAGAAGTAAAGTCACAAAAATGGAAATACTCAAGTAAAGTACAAGTACCACCACATTTTTACTTATGTACAGTACTTAATAAATAATACATTTACTTAGTTACATGGTGTGGTCCCTGACAAAGTTGACAAAACTGTTGCAAATCAAAGCTTTTTAGGACTATTCTTCCCCTTTTTTACTGTCTTTATTTGGCCTTGTTTGGATATGTTTTTATTGTTTCCTTTTTCCTTAAATCCATTCAATAGAAAAATCTTCAGAGAGCCTGAGAGGAGATGAGGACAATATATAAACTATATTGTTTTTGGATGAACTATTACATTTAAGACAAGTTTGGTGATGTTCTGAGTCTTTCTAATGGTCAGCCAAGCCTATGTGTGCATTCCCTCAAAGGTGACACACCACATTACATAGGCTTAACAAAAAGGTGATATATATCAAGTAAATCATTTGTTTGACTGCCAACACACCACATTTGTGAAAAAAGTGAATTGGAAATAATTAAAGAGATAAAAGGAAGCTGGTTGTTTCCTTCTCATGGATTAAAGAAAGACAACATCCAGAGAGCTTCACAGCAGTCAGGCCACTCACATGGCTGCATGGCCTCTGGTTGACCCACACACATGCAGGGCTACAGTGAGGAATGTAGCGGGGCTTTCAGGGTGGCTCGATGACCTGCTGACCTTTGGAGAGCCTCTGGGATATCTAAACATGTAAACACACTCCTCCTCCTCATCTTCATCTCCCTCTCCTCTCTGCCGGTCTGATGATGCCTGTCCTGGAGCCTAGGTGGCAAGCTCAGTCATCACCTCATCACACACACTGCACACACACACCTCCCTTAGATCCTCTTCCACACTCACACCTCATCCAGCACTTTACAGCTGTTGTTTTCTGATGATGTGTTGTCATTTTCTCTTTGGGTCAAATTAGTTTTTCTTTTTTTAAATGCTGCTGTAGTTTGTGTATTTAGACTGATGTTTTTAGACGTCTTCTCTTTGTAGATGGCAGTGGTGGAAGAAGTATTCAGATCCATTACTTCAGTAAAAGTACTTATACCACACTGTGAGATTACTTCATTACAAGTAAAAGTCCTGCATTCAAAACTTACTTAAGTAAAAGTACAAAAGTATCAGCATCAAAATGTACTTAATGTATCAAAAGTAAAAGTACTCGTTACGAAGAATGGCAACAGTCAGATTGTTTTATATAGTGTTAGATTGTTTGTATTGATTCATTTATGTAAGCAGTGTTTTAATGTTGTAAAGATAGGGCTGATTTTAACTATTTAATATACTGTTGTGTTTAAAATGTTTATGAACTTTTAATTTATCATGTTTTTTTTAATGTTAAATCTCTCTAGTTAAAAGTAACTAAAGCTGTCAGCTAAATGTAGTGTAGTAAAAAGTACAGCATTTGCCTCAAAATGTAGTGGAGAAGAAGCATAAAGTTACATAAAATGGAAATACTCAAGTAAAGTTCAAGTACCTCAAAATTGTACTTAAGTACAGTACTTGAGTAAATGTACTTAGTTACTTTCCACTACTGATAGATCATGATCATTCTTTCATTCAGAGGCACTGACACCAAAATATGATTGTACACAGTCTACTTGTCATTAGTATTGTATGACTGATTCTATAAAAAAAGGGAAAAAAGGATATGTCTTCTGGTATGTCCAATGTCACTGTTTGGGACACAGTTGGCCCTATATGGCTGCAAAGGTTGTGGTGCTGGATAGCATCTGCATGACTTCTAATCCCATAACAGACTTACAATAATAAAGATATACAGTAGCATCCCTGGCTAAATAACCCTTTGTCATGAATTCTGAATTGACTCTTTAACTGATGGTTTACAAGATTTATTCACAACCGTAGCTCCATGAATAAAAATAGGACATTCCTTAGCCACCTTGTGAATTCACCAAAAGAGCTACGAGAAGGGAAAACAATAGCAAACATTAGCATTAGCGCTTTAGCAATTAAACAGGCTTACAATAGTTAAGACAACAAAAATAGCCACTTATATATATGACAGAAGAAAATAAACTTTGACAAACCTTGTGCATTTGTCAGCCAGCCACTATAGAAGCTTTTTGATACTTTATATCAACTTCATAGGAACTACTAAGCACTCGTTATTATTTACCGTTTGTTTTTCATTTTACCTTTCCAACTTTTATTTCCGTTCCAACTGCCTTTCAAAAAAAAAAAAGCACCCATTTCACGCTGGACGGCACCTTTTCAAAATAAAAGCATCGCAACATTGTAAAACACCTCGAAAATATACAAACATGAAAAACAAGCTATATAATACAATTACACCACAGAAAACCTTGCTAAAGTTCATTTACATCTACACCCATGAATATTTCCTAATATTAAAGGAGGTATATTATACTTGTTTTAAGCTTCATAATCGGCTTTTTTAGTTTTCTACTAGACTGTGTTTTCATGCTTAAATGTTAATCGCCATCTCTCTAAAAACCATCTGTGTTAGCGGATGTCTCTTTAAGAGGGTTGTGTGCATTTTCCAGTATTAATACAGCACCTTGACCTGCTTTATAATCAAAAAGAACCTGTACAGTGCATGGTTGCTTAAGTGTAGCGATACAGTCGTGGCTGGGCACAATTTTTCTAGATAGAAATGGCCATTTAATATAATCATGGGCTTTTCAAAAATGTCCAACACCATTTTTTGTTGTCATTTGGGGCAATATTAGAAGAGATTGATAACACAATCACCCAATGTCCATCACTCTTTTTCAAAGTTGTGAGAAGATATACACTCTATCTGTCAAGAATAAATTACATTGTATGTTAAAAAAAATTTATTCCAACTATATGGGCAGCCGTGTACATATGATGTAAGTTTCAGGATTAAATAAATAAAAAATAAGTGCTTTGATTGAAGAGGAGGAGGAAGTACAGATGAGAGGAAGGGGAGAGAAGTGGGAAATGCGGGTTAGATGGCCACATTGGTGAAGCAGAAAACTTATTGTCGAGGCTGAGAGGACAGAGAGAGAGAGAGAGAGAGAGAGAGAGAGAGAGAGACCTTGAGAAAGAATGGAGATTCTTTCTGGGTGACCTCATGAGGTCTGACCTCCAACTTCTGTTTTCCTTTCCATAACTCATCTCAAGTTCAACACAGGGCTGTCTGCCTCAGTGTGTGTGCGTGTGTGTGTGTGTCTCCATGCCCTCACAATGAGCAGTGAAAGATAAAGTGGTGCTGCTGCAGTTCAAGAGTTCAGTCTCAATCAAATAGATGAGTGCACACACAGCCACATGCACACACACACACAGGCCCTGACACAGGTTTACACTGACGCATTTTTTATTCTTTTATCTTTAGCTGGTCACAAAAATGTATATTTCTGATCTGAGATCAGGGCATAGCTCTTTCAAAGAAGTCTACTGTATGCATGTGTGAGTGCGAGTGTGTGCGTGGATGTGTGTGTGTGTGTGTGCGCGCGTGGGTGTGTGTGTGTGTGTGTGTGTGTGTGTGACTGATTGGAGCCAGAATTTTTTTACCCTTTTACCCGAAGTCTAAGAAAGAAGTCAAATTGAAAGAAAAATCTCTTCACCACTTTGTGGAAAACATCTTGAAATCATAATTGTTATTTACATTTTTCAGTAGCCAGTTTCATGAAAATAGTTTTATTATTTAAAAAAACAGAATTCACTCAGTTTTATTTATTTTTTACCTCAATTTTATCAGTGTTTTGTTTTACATCAATGTGTTGTTTTTTTTATTGGAAATTAATAAAAAAAAATGTTTTGCTATTTGCTCCTGTTGGTTGACAGTATAACATTGTACAATTATAATTCTACAGTATACTGTATGTTATTAGTTTGAATTTTGGTTTAACTTTGGTTTGAGTTTAATTTGATTGCTTTTGTTGGGTCTATTTGTTTTTCATTATTTTGTTTAATTAAAAACACTTCTGAGTATTTAGCTTTCTCTTAGTGTAGATATTTATTTTATGTTTCTATTGCTTGATGGACTGTAACACACAGTCTGCTGTGTCTCAGTTAGCTGACGAAACAGTTTTTCTACTCTGTCCCAGCCATCCATACAGTAATCTAATTCCATTTAGTCTAATACAGTTTCTGTAACTCTGGATTTAAGATTTAAGAGCAAAACTCTGTCAGCATGAAAAGCCTCTTATCTCTCGGTGAAACAGAAATAACAACAGTGTGTTTTCTGTGCTAATTTTAGGATTGATCCAAACTGAGTTTTTTTCCTCCTTTTGCTGCTCTTGTGGTGAGCAGCTTCTTGTGAAAATTATGACATGGGTTAACTAGAATTTTCACTTTGTATTTCCTGTCATAATAAAGCTCCCAAGATCTATATTTATCAAACCGCTAAAAAAAAAATAATAATAATAATAAAATCTGTTTATCAGATGTATTCTGACTTAAAGGTGTTCTTGAATTGAAGAGAGCTCCAGATGTCTCTTGCAGTGCAGAAACAAGAGGTGAGCACACACTGGAGGATTCATCATTGGGCATGATAAATTATGTTATCTGAAGCAACATGTATATTCCAGAACAAGGTTACCATAAAAAAGCCGTAAAGTACTGTACTTAAGTACAATTTTAGGTACTTGAGTATTTCCATCTTATGCAACTTTTTACTTCTACTTCACTACATTTAGCTGCCAGCTTTAGTTACTTTACAGGTTGAGATTTAACATAAAAAAAACTTGATTATTTTAAAGTGATAAGGCTTTTTTTCTAATTAATTTAATTGTATGACAGTATATTAAGTAGTTACATGAGCCCCATTTTTACAAAATTAAAACACTGCTTATATAAATGCATCAATACAAATAATCTGATAATATATTTAGAATATCCAAAACAGTCTGAGTGGGTCCATTCGAGTACTTTTACTTTTGATACTTTAAGTACATTTTGATGCTGATACTTTTGTAATTTTACTTCAGTAAGTTTTGAATGCAGGACTTTTACTTGTACTGGAGTAATTTCACAGTGTGGTATAAGTACTTTTACTTAAGTAAGAGATCTGAATACTTCCTCCACCACTGGCTGCTATTGATTTTGTTTGTAATAACTTTTAATGTATCTTAAATCCTGCACCTTAGTGTGATACTAAATAACTCTTTTATATGTTTTCTCTGGATGATGTTCGTCATTTCTATTTGTTTACATTTCAGTCAGTAAATTTCACCGATATATATGTATTTATAGCATATTATTAAGCATATTGTTGTTACAGTATTTTCACTGCTCAATTACTGCAGGAGGTACAAACAATTTCACATAATTGCATTAAGTCACGCAGGTTTTTGCAGAAATGTATATATATGGAGGTTTGTGTTACTGTAATCAACAGAGGCAATTCCCCTTAAAAATGTATTTTTATAGTTTACGTTATACAGTAAACACTTGGTGTAATGAAGAAATTGATGGATGAATATGATTAGATTCAATTTATTAAATGTGAACAACATTGAAAAATTTACTAAAAAAAGAAAGATGAGCTGAGAAATAAAGGGGCTAAGACTTGGTGTGTGTGTGTGTGTGTGTGTGTGTGTGTGCTGTTTTTTGTCTGTTGGGGTCATGCAGAGTTCAGCAGTGCCCACAGAGGAGCTGTGCAGCCCTGCTGAGCAGCCGCCACGCCCCACTGGCCCAGGCCTGCTGTTCTGGAGAAAACACATCTGCATGGGCCTCTAGTCCCAAAAGCATCTGAGGGCTGAGATGATCCTGAAATCCATCTTATGAACCTTCTTAACCCTATGAGGTGTTTCCTAAGAGCATCAGGCTATTTTAGAAATGATCATAGATGACTGAGTGCCTCTCAGATTGTCTTAAGAAGCTCTGGAACAACATGTTTTACTTGTGTTTTCTTATGTTTTTGTTCCTTGTTCAGTGTAAAGGTTTCAGGTTCGTTGATTGGAAGCCCAAGAATAAATACAACCGAAGCAAAAAAAGACTGGTCTCAATGCAGCAGGGCTTTATTTAGGTCACAGGTGAAGTTATGCAGCGCTGGACTCAGACTGACATCGCTCTGCAGGATCCCAGTCAGAATGAGCCCCGATCTCTGTAATTATTCACATTTCATCCTCTACAGAAGTTGGACTTACACGCAAACCGAGTTCTATTGGCCAGTTACCAAAGAAGTGGAAAGACCAACAACTGTCCAAGTTAGATGATTGTGATACACAATGTGTGTGTGTTGTTCTTACAGGTACGTATCTATGAGTTACCAAGCCTTAACATGATTGTAGTCACATCTTACTTCTGTGAGAACACAAACTGTCTGAGCTGTAATATCTTTGGGTAAGGTAATATCTTTGGGAAACAGCAGAGCAAAACACAATTGCTATCTGAGCTATCTGCCTTCTTACAATTATTCAAATATAACATCAGTCTGCACTTTTATCATGGCCGCTGAAACCTTCTTAGTATAAAATGAGAATAATAAAATAAAACCATCACAAACACATCATGCATATTTGTTATGTTCAATTGTATTGCTTGTGGAAAAAACATTCTTATACATTGATTGTCATTGGAAAATTAAGCCCAGGCCCAGGACCCCAAACAGCTCACAGGGTTAAAAATCCTTGACTCATCTTATGATCGTCCTGATTCACACTTAAGTTGGCTGTGATCCTTGCAGGATCCCTGGGATCATCTAAACAATCCCTGTGGTTTGTGGAACACCACATAGCCCTTTGGAGTTTTGGGCTATTTTTTGGCAGTTTTAAAGATCTGATTGAACTATTATAAATAGGTAATTTTGATGTCATTTTCATTTTGGTTATAAAAATGAGTGTATCTCAAAAAGTAAGTTATGAACATACTCAAAATAAATTTACTTTGGGTTGAAAGGATTTTCTGCAACTTTTTTTTTTTAACCATTTACAGTCTTGAGGGATACAGCCATGGCAATTCTGCATTTAGAAAAATATGTGTAAAAAAAGAAAGAAAATATTTTAATTCCATATATATTATTAAAATATGGGATGCAAGGGTTGTATTGATGTATAGAATATTAAAATATTCCAAAAAATGGCCCTACAGCATGTAAAAATGTAAATATCTGCTCTGGTGGACTTGTTCTATGCTAGGTCTAAAAGGGTTAAAATATTTTTCATTCTGCCTGTATACACCACTTGGAAAAATGTTTACCATGCAATGTTGGTATCATTTTTTGACATTCTTTTTGTCCTGATTATTATTTTTATTTATACATTCTAAAACATAGAAAAGGTAAAATGAGGATGACATCTAGTTCTATATTATTATACTATTATATCTGACCTTATCTCCGCTTTCACTTGGCCTTTCATCATCGAACAGAAACTTGCATGCAGTTTTTAAGCCAGAACTTTAGAGGGAAGCTGACAGAAAGGATCGAGGCTGCTTCCTTTTTAAGTTGTGATGTTGTGAAGAAGTCATGTGATTTGGACAGAGTGACTCCAAGGGGTTGAAGGACACCAGGTCCACGAGGTTGAGCATCATCTGGCCCTTTTATTGTAAGGCTTTCCAGTATCAAATCAGAGTCAAGTGATGTAATTTGCAGGGTCTTTTACAAGAAGAGGAAAGACACAAAAGGTTTCAAACCAAAAGTTGGCTGCAGAGGGAGCGTCAGGCTGCACTGTTGAGGTCAGAGGTAGAGCAGGGAGCATGAGGTTATCAGGTCACACATTCCTGCCTGTCCAGTGCTGAGAAAGGCCAGGACAGAAGACGGAGATCAGGTATGTCAGCATTTATCATTGACAATCTTTTTTCATTAGGTAAGATTTCTGAGCATTATGCTGCGCTGGCAAATCCAAGAAAAAACAAAACCATGACGAATAAAGGTCAATAAGGTTAATAAAGATCATCTTAAAATAATCATATGAGTTTCTTTTTATATAAGATCTTAATGCTGTTTCCACAGTATGAACTTTGTATTTTGTGTGTGTATGTGAGCGAGTGTGTATGTTTATATGCCAGACAGGCCTGAACACCTATGACTGTTTGCTTTAGCCAACATTGTGTACCCGATGACTCTGTGCCCTCAACACACACACACACACACACACACACACACACACACACACACACTCTCAGTCTGAATGCTGTGTTAGCCTGAGATAAACATGCTATTGTGCTATGTTCTTTCAGCACCCTGTTTGTGTGTGTTTGTGTGTTTATGTGTGTGTGTGTGTGTGTGTGTGTGAGAGAGAGAGAGAGAGACACACACACACACACACACACACACACACACGGGGGAAACAGGAACAGCTAAAGTGCATCAGCTATCCTCAGTGCTTGGGTGAAAGCGAGGGCACATCCATCACATAGTGACACCAAACACACACACTCATACAACACTACAAAATAACAATAGAAAAGAAAAAAAACTATATTTAATGAACAAACATGTTTGACATTAAATCAATCAGTAATTGCGTAATAATAATTATCTAAGTCAAACCAAGAACCTGAGCGGGCAGCATGAGGCCACATACACAAACACACACATGCAAAGAGAGAGATTAGTGTGTTGAATAGGCTGCGACCTGGGTGGGGCTGAGCAAGCAAGCAAGCAGAATTTAACTTGATTTACTGTTAAAGACTGTCAGTCAATGCCACACAGCACCTCACTCTAAATTTTGTGAGACAAATGGGATGAGTGTTCATTTCTAGGGAGAAGTTGGGGATTTTATATTCACTTCAGCAAAGCCGGAGTTTTCTTGTTGGAGCCAGCATCCAACAACAAAAAAGTATTCAGATCCCTTGCTGAAGTAAACGTACTAATACCACACTGTGAAATTACTCCACTACAAGTAAAAGTCCTGCATTCAAAACTCAGTGAAGAAAAAGTACAAAAGTATCAGCATCAAAATGTATACTTAAAGTATCAAGTAAAAGTACTCGTTATGCAGAATGGACCCACTCAGATTGTTTTATATATTCTAAATATATTATTAGATTGTTTGTATTGATGCATTTATGTAAGCAGTGTTTTGATTTTCTCAAGGTAGGGCATTTAACTACTTAATATTCTCTTATGAGGTTTGATCACTTTATATTGATTATGTTTTTTATGTTAAATCTCAACCTGTAAAGTAACTAAAGCTGTCAGCTAAATGTAGTGGAGTAAAAAGTACAATATTTGCCTCTAAAAAGTAGCGGAGTAGAAGTATAAATTTACATAAAATGGAAATACTCAAGTAAAGTACAAGTACCTCATAATTGCACATGATTGTGTTGTGTGTTGGTAATAATTTCCCTATTTAAATAAACTTATAATTTATATTATTCTTGTCTTAACTATTCAACACAATGAAAAAAATCACTGTATCACAGTCAAAGCAGATGGTCTGCTATGGTTTTAAGTTGGATTTTGCAGTTACTGCAATTTTGATATCATTATTTATCTGAATTAAAGCAAAATTGAAATCTTAAACTTTGCAACAAGATAAAGCAGACATTAAGGAGTTAATTTCGTTATAACTTAATTTCAACCAAAAATGCAGTTATTACAGTTAGGATTTGTAGGGCAGTATTGTGGAGATAAATAAATTATCAATATATTTCGTGGCACCTTTATATGCAGTCTAAAGTCAAATAGTTCCATTAAAATTTCATTAAAAATTAATCAAATAAAAAGCCCTAAGGAGGAGATTCTTCCTGCAGTGTAAATATTGTTTTGTTGTGTTATTGTTTCAAAAAAATCAATATTCATACAGGAACGTACAAACCATAGGAAGATCACGCCTGTATTTAGAGCTGTCCACCTGCAACTGGCTTACTCAGGTTGCGTTTAATGATGCTGTGTGAAGGAGGCTTGTTGGCCTGTGGTCTGTACTGTTTCCTGGAGGCCAGACGGTGAGGTCATGACCACGTGCTGCCATCGATCAGCAACAGTTTGACCACACATACACTTCAGAGTCTTGCCTTGGGAAACACATGCCATTATAAGACCTGAGGTTGCCAGGTGAGAAGACTTTATTCTTCTTTTATGGCTCCAGTGCAGCTATGATTGAGCTCTTTCCTTGTGCCTGTTACAATATTGTTGTAGTTAGGTGAGTTGTAGGGTTGCCAGGCTCTGAGCTGTTCCCCTTTTATGGCTCCAATTGACACATGACTGAGGCCTTTTGTCACCGTTGTATGTATCCGTATGATTGCCAGGTCAGTTTTAAGGTCAACAGTTTACAGTCCCCCCATCCCCAGTTTGTGACTCACCAGTGTGATCCTCCTTTTGTCTTCTTATCCTGTCAGCTCCGGCCTTAAACTTACCAGTTTGGATGAACTGCACTATTTGTCGTCTCTTACTGCGTGACTTCCCGTTTGACTCCCTGTAGCTGCTGGGTCATTGGTTAATTGCCAGGTTTGGAGTCGTCTGTGCTCCTTTGGGGGCTACCTATGACATATTGGCTGAGCTCTGACTTTACTTTTTGACATTTACATCATTGTTTCTTAAAGCAGGGGTTCTTAATCTTTGGGAATGGACCCCAAACAAGGTCACAGAATGAAACAAAAATCTACAATGCCTGTAACATATGAAACAAACAGTCAACCAGAAGAATGGGGGTTTGTGTCCATGTGAAAACAAAAGCATGATTTGTTACGTAACTTAAGCTTTTTACGTAACTTCTGTGGGTCAATTCACCATCGAGCTCCCTCTGGATGTCTGAGCTCCTCACCCTGTCTGCTGAGCCTAGCCTCCCTCCAGAGGAACCACATTTCAATCTCATTCTTGGAACATAGGTGGACTGGAAAATTGAGAGCTTTGCCTTCGGGCTCGGCTCCTTCTTCACCACTACACAACCGCTTCACACTGTGGTGCAAACGGCCCCAATGTGCAGTGAGGGCCCAGCCTGATTGAGTCATCAGAACCACATCATTTGCAAGAGCAGATGTGTAATTCTGAGGTCACCGAATAAAACTCACTCCCTCACTCCCTGCATCTTGAGATCTTGCTGTTCCACAATCTAAATTTTAGCAAGGGACAACTGATATGGTCATTTTCAAAGGGGGTGCCCTTGACCTATGACCTCAGAAGAAAATGGGTTCCATGGGTACCAGGATGTCTCCCCTTTACAGACGTGGCTACTTTACGATGCGGTATTTCTCATGCAGCACAAATGTGTTATATTGGACTTTTGTATTTAAATATATCTGCATGGGGTCCCTCAACTGTCTTGGAATCACAAATTTGGGTACAACTGTATTTTATTTTACCATTGTATCCATATGTGATGATGTTAGTCCCCAAAGTAGCCATTTCAGTGATTGAGAACATTTTCTACTTGACCTCATTGAAATGACCCTACTGTGACCTCTAGGATAATCTCAGCCTCATAAAACTTTACAACAACAAACTAGAGAGCTTGGGCATCTGGGTGCTGCTCAAGGTCTCGGTGTCTTTACCCCATGTCCCATCCCCTTTTTATAGAGAATTGGGGGTGAGGGACAGGGGATTTTTTAGGGGGAGAAAAGCAGGTCAACTGTAGATGTGACGATGTTCTAGTCATAAATCTGTACTAAAAAGTAATTAATCAATGAACTAATGAAGTAAAATTCTGTTTTGTGAATCAATAAAATAATAAACGAACCAATCCAGATTACAAAGTCTTCTCTCCCCTTCTCTAACCATGTGAATGCCTTTTCCACACCTTATCTGGTATTTATGAATAAAGACAGCATGCTCCTCATGCAGACTTCATATCTGAGATAGCTGCCAGTGATATGATAAGGAGTAGATTGAATTTCAATAATTGTTATTATTTTTGCAGGCTACCCAGCAGTCTGTAAAATGTCAAAGGCCCATTTAATTATGAACGATGAATTTCATCACTTTTTATTTACATTCGAGTATCATCTCCTAGTTAACAATCGTTGCATCTGAATTTGATTTGAATTGTGGAGTACTTTGTCCAGTCAGCTTCATCATGAGCACTATGACTAAATCACTGATCACCCTTCATTCTTGAGATTTTACCGTGATGATGGTTTGCAGAAACATGCGATGAACTGACGGCGCGGATGTCATGAATAGCAAATGCTGTGCATAATGACAACTGCCCTGACAGCCCTGGAGAAGCTCGCTGCTGCAACAAAATCTGTGAAAACTGGTCATATTTCTCATTGACAGGTCTATGACTGGTGGAGCAGGCTCACGTATGAAACAGAGATTTAAGGGTGTTTTTACACCCATTACAGTGGTTTAACAAGATGTGGGCTCTTCTCCCCGGGGTAATTGATTTTACTGTGTTAACTGTGTAGTTTCAGTACAGATTTATGACCAGAATATTGCAGTGGTGGAAGAAGTATTCTGATGACTTAAGTGAAAGTACTGATACCACACTGTGAAATCACTCCACTACAAGTAAAAGTCCTGCATTCAGAACTAACTCAAGCAAAAGTTCAAAAGTATCAGCATCAAAATGTACTTAAAGTATCAAAAGTAAAAGTACTCATTATTCAGAATGAACCCACTCAGATTGTTTTATATATTCTAAATATGTTATAACATTATTTGCATTGATGCTTTTATCCAAGTAGTGTTTTAAATTTGTAGAGACAGGGCCCATTAAATAATTTAATATACTGTTATAAGATTGAATTAAACAATGTCTAATCACTTTAATTTGATCATGTTTTTATGTTAAATCTCAACCTGTAAAGTAACTAAAGCTAACAGCTAAATGTAGTGGAGTAAAAAGAACAACATTTGCCTAAAAATGCAGTGTGCAATGCAAAGTTAAATAAAATGGAAATACTGTACTCTACTTAGTTACTTTCCACCACTGGAACATTGTGACACAGTGCTGAGCTGTATCTCAAGTTAATCTTTTACAGCTTTCAGATGGTGTACACCATTTCTATGTGCCATCTACAGTTGACCTGCTATCTCCCCCTAAAAACCCACTGCCCCTTAACTGTGAGGTGCAGGGGCTCCTGAGGTGTAGCAGAATTAAACTCAAATTAAAAAAGGCTGCAGTTTCGGTGAATTTATGCTACAAAAACACTGTTAGGTGTTATAAAAGATAAAGTCCTAGGGGTACTGCCTCAAGTTTAAACCTGCTCTAAAAAGATGAAAACAGTGTAGATATGAGTAAACTACACATGCCATTTAAAATTAAAGTCAAATTAGATCATAACATGACACAAGTTTGATTGTGTGGTGACGCTGCTTGTAACTGATAGAACTGTAGTCCTGTAGTAAATAATGTTAAAACCCAGGGAGCCCTGATCACACCTCATAACAGTCCGTCTGATTTGTATGGCGGGGGAAACGTCCACTTGTTTTGCCATGACGACTTCAGGCCAAAAAGAGGTCAACAGTTATGGCTTCAGAGAGATGTTTAGACGAACAAGGTGAACAAATGGGACATAAAAGACTGTAAAAAATGACATTAACTTGACCTGAAAGACAGAGAGAGGAAGTGGGGTACAAGGAGTTAAAGGTGGTAAACCATTCACCCTATTATTCTTTTTATTCAGCTATTTTTCTAACAGTGGTGGAAAGTAACAAAGTACATTTACTTAAGTACTGTATTTTTTGTACAATTTTGAGGTATTTGTACTTTACTTGAGTATTTCCATTTAATGTAACTTTATACTTATATTTTATACTACTTCACTACATTTTGAGGCACATAGCCACAAAGCTGACCGCTTTAGTTACTATTCAGGTTGAGATTTAACATAAAAAACATGATCAATTTAAAGTGATTAGACATTTTTTAATCAAACCTCATAACAGTATATTGAGTAGTTAAAATAAACCCTATCTTTACAAAATTAAAACACTTCCTACTCTTCACTACACTAATACCACACTGTGAAGTGTACAGGGATCTGAATACTTTTTTCCACCACTGATTTCTGCCATTCTTTACCCCTCTTGATGTCATTTTCTTCCATTTTGTTCTGTAATGTCAAGCCCATTCTGTCTGTTTGTCCAAAGAAAAAACTATTGCAACCACTTAGTAAGGCTGACAATCACCAGGGCTGGAGACACAGAGGTTGGGATGAAATTGAAAAGTAAAAGCCAAAAATAAAAGGTTCCATGGTAAATTAAACAATGCAGCCACCAAAAGAAAAACATCAAACCATGTAGAAAAGAAGACACCAGGCTGAGATACGAAAAGAGAGATGTTTACAGTTCCAAACATGTGATGCACAGAGATAGCCTCGCACGTCAGAATCAGGTTTCGTTGACCTCTGTTGAACTTTGTTGGGGTCACAGTGAGGTGGGGCCAAGAGATTCTTGACATTTCCCTCCTTAACACCTGACCCAGCACATAATATGTGTGTGTGGTGCGTGTGTGTGTGTGTGTGTGTGCGCGCGTGCGTGCGTGTGTGTGTGCATGAGTGAGTGTGTGCGTGCCACAAATCTTTATTTCTGCCGGTCAGTTATGCGTGCAGGTCATGGGCCCTCACCATGTTACAGTGTGCTGACAGCAGAGACAGTTTTTTTATGAATGACTCCACCGAGCTAACATCATGACAGGGTGAAAAATACACAGCAAGTTATAATTCAGCTGTTAGTCGACAAACATACTGAGACCTTGTAAGTAAAGTCAAATATATAAATATATCCTGTAAAATCAGTAAAAAAAAATATATGGATGAATAAGAAAATAAAAACGAATAATCGCATTGGTTAAGACAATAATTGTTTATCATTAATATTAAACACTAAAATGGTGAATTTTTTGATTTGAGTGGAAAAAATGTTGTTAATAATATCAAATCAAATCAAATCAAGTTTATTTGTATAGCCCTTTACAGTAGCCAGAAGGTACCCAAAGTGCTTCACAGAAAATCCATAAAAACAATACATAACACATGCATAACATATAAGTAAAAAATAAAAGTGCTGCAGTGCTGCAAGGTAGTACGAGCCATAGACCATAGCCATACATAGAAAGGAACAAACAAAATGAGTAGACCTAAGAAACAGATTTGGCAGAATTAAATGCCAACCTAAAAAAGTGGGTCTTCAACTTTGATTTAAAAAGGCTGAGATCAGAAGTGAAACGAATGTCAGGGGGCAGTTTGTTCCACAGCCTTGGAGCAGCGATGGCAAAAGACCGATCGCCCCACTGTTTAAGCCGTGTCCTCGGGACCTCTAAGAGAAGTTGACCCGAAGAGCGCAGGGCTCTGCCACAATTGCGAACAGTTAAAATCTCTGACAGATAAGATGGGGCCAGTCCATTAACGGCCTTAAAAACAAATAACAAAAGTTTAAAATCAATTCTAAAACGGACTGGAAGCCAGTGGAGTGATGACAGCACAGGGGTAATGTGTTCCCGTCTCGATGTGCCTGTTAAAAATCGGGCAGCGGCGTTCTGTACAAGTTGAAGACGAGAGATGGAAGACTGGCTGAGGCCAACGTAGAGGGCATTGCAGTAATCGAGTCTCGAACTGATAAAAGCATGGATTGCCTTCTCGAGATCCGGCCGACTGAGGATAACTTTTGTCCTGTTTACATGGTAATTCATTTTTAATTTATTTCATAAGATTACTAAGAAAAATAAAACATTGTTCTATGTTTGCAATAATATAATTCACCAGCTGCTGCAGATGTGATTATTAATCTGAAAGGGGAAATTTTTATATTTAATTAAACCTTATTGCCCAGCGGCAATATATCGATATAAAAAATATATATTTATATATTTTTTAATGTGATATGGAATTAGACCATATCGCATATATCCATATAGTTCAAATATTTTTTCTTTCTTTATATATAAATGCTGCCCTTACTAGGGTTTGTCATATTTAGTTCCTTTGCAATGTTTGTTATTCTTTTCTCATTCAGAAACAGATTGGCCTATCTTATTTCATAGGCTAGTTTTATTTAATAGTAATAATTTTATTTATTTATTTATTTTATATATATAAATGTGCACTTTATGGAGCTTTAATTAACTGAAATAAATGGTTTCAATAAAGCTACTTGTGACATGTCATAATGGGCTTCAAATACAACTCTGCCATATCCAGAAGTAGTCGGACGATATTGTGGCGTGTATCAGGAATGGACAGGAATCTGAATATTGGGATCTGATAAAAGCCTTCAGTGACTGGAGTCACACGAAATATCTCCTACTGAACACCTCAAAGACTAAGGAAATGATCATAGATTTTCGCAGGCTCAAGTCCCCCCTTCAGCCAGTGAAGCTCAGATCTCTGGACATCTATAGTAAGATGCTGCAGATGTTTTATCAGTCTGTGGTGGTAGTGTGTTGTTTCATGCTGCAGTCTGCTGGGGAGGCAGCATCAGACACAGAGATGCAAGACAGTTGGACAAACTGGTCTAAAGAGCTGGTTCTGTGGTTGGAGCCAGGTTGGACACACTGGAGGAGGTGGTGGAGAGATGCACTGTCAACATGTTCCATCCTGAAATACCCAGATCGTCCACTACACAAAACCTTTATGGACCAAAAAAACAGCAGTGGACGGCTCCTCTCTCTGTTGCAGGACGGAGAGATTTAAAAGATCCTTCTCTCCTACAGCCATCAGGCTGTCTCATTCTTCAAGAGATTCTACCAGACTAACTGAATTTCCCCTCAGGGATTAATAAAGTCATTTTGATTTGATAGATTGATTTGATTGACTTTGACTGAACATTTGCTCTCACTTTGCAATAAAAAATTTCGGGATATATATAGTGTATCGATATTCAGCCTAAATATATCAAGATATGACTTTTGGTCCATATCGCCCAACCCTAATTCTGTATGATGTTAATGTGAGTGCATTGCACAAACAGTATCTCTATTACTCTTTGTTAACCTTAGCGTAATAGTTGTGTTCATGTATGTAAAAAATTAAGGAATCATAGGTTGAGATGTGAAACAACAACATGCCAGTTTTACACTGAAGGAGATGCTGTAACCTTCCTCTAGCCTCCTTGCTGGCTTTGGGACTACACTGTGAGAAATAGGGGACAAAATCCATCATCTTCATTCAAGATGCATTCTGAAGTTCAGCCAAAGCCCACATGAAGCTCCGCAGTCTGAGGTGGACACTTCCATATGGACGTTGTGTACAACAGGCCCACAAACAACTGCAAGATGCTGTCTTCTTCCACTGCCGTTCAGCAAAGACTCACTGCAACTTTTGATGATAAGCCAGTACTAGACAAGATGAATTACAACAGCAATTAATCACTATTTCAACAGAGGGCATCTGAATATTAAGTACAATGAAAATATTTCGGATTACTGTGTTTAACCTGGGATGTACACATGACAATTTGGGGGACAGTGGCTCCATTGAATGAATGTTCAAATGTATCTCATAGACCAGGTGTGTTTGTGTTTTAGTACCACACATCTGACTTTTGTAAGTACAGTCCTGCAGACTGTCTGCAAAGCCATTTCATTGTGTTTCTACATCGATATCCTCCTAGACCATGGACCGATTGAAGCACTAAAGCCTTGTTATTGTTACAAGCAAATATGAAGTCAAGAAACATAGCAAGAGTAAGTGCTGTGTGTTAACTTTGAGTCCATTAGGAAAATCAGAAAAATCCATGTTGTGATCTGGTTTCAAAAACTTTGATATTTTGGAGATTTCTGGAAGAACTGCCCTTTTTAACAATTTTACAGTGAGCACTTCTGTTCTCTAAACTTCTGAGAACCTTTTATTGTTAATATATATGTTGGAAAACCATGCCTTTTCTGAATTCTCTACATCTCTAGTTTGTGGTTGAAAAAAATCATGAGGCTGTGATTTTCCTAACCACATTTTGTAACTGCAATTTCACCAGAAAAAAAAAAGGATTTTCACCAGAATTCTTGGCTGGTAAGCTGATGTAAAGTAGGAAAGGACACACATGCACACACACACAAGCAGTGTGTGTAGGGGTCAGAGTGTTAGGGGTTGCAGAGAGGACAGGCAGAGGTGATGCTGCATCTTGTCTGCAGCACAGCATGGTGGGAAATATGAGAAGAGAGGAGGAGAAAGAGAGAGAGCGGGTGAGGGAGAGAGAGAGGTCAGCTTGTCATCACCATCGTGTCGGTTATCTGAGATTGGAGGGGTGGGGGTGTGTGTTTGGGTTGTCAATGACAGAGGTGTCAGGGTGGAGAGTGTCAGATGAGGAGAGAGGTGGAGACTGTTAATACATCAATATGTTGGTAAATTATTGTTTCTCAAGACAAATTCTGACTTCCTAACCTAATCTCTGTCTCTCAATTCCAGTTAATTTATACTCTTTAAAGTGAAGTCACTATCACTAATTACATCTATGTTCTGCAATTTATTTCACCAGTGTTTCTGACTGTGAGGAGCAGAGACCTCTAACTGGGAATGTTGGTATTGGTGGTAAAATTCAAAACTTTTTTATTCAGCGTAAAACTATTGAACTATTAATACTGCGCAGTAAAAGTTGTGCATTTGAATGTTTGAAGTGAAGAGTGAAAGTGTATGGGTGCTATTTTTAGAACAATCTGCTGTACAGTGAGCTCATATGGGTTATATTTTGGGTGGTATTGACAATTGTCTATTCTGTCGTAGGTTGGAGATGCTGTTGCTAATAGACATTCACAGAGTTGTTCCTAAGCCACTCCTGCATTGTCTTAGCTTTGTGCTTAGAGTCATTGGGCCTCATTCACCAATATCTTCTTAAGAATCTTCTTAGATTCTTTCTTAAGTCCTTCTTAAGAAGATTTCTAAGAAGACCCTACGCCAGATTCATCAACGTGTTCTTAAGCCGCTGAATTGTTCGCAGCCGTGTTCTTAACTTGATGAATGCCATCTCCTCGTCATTTGAGCGCGTGTGCCAGGTGAGTCTAATTAACATAGGATTAGCATAGGTAACCACCCATTAATGCCCATAAAAGGACCCATAAAAAGGACTACAGGGCCGTGTGTAGACGCCACACAGAGGAAACAGCAACAGAATGCCTAAAGCAAAGCATAAATCCGTTGGAGCACAGGCAAAAATAAAAAAATAAGCAGCCTTAGTGCAGGTTGCAACAACACAAACAATTTATTTTCTGGAATAATACCTTGAAACCACAATATGTAACTGGCCGTAGAGGCCAGTGAGTAGTTTCTAGGACTGTAGCCGGTATCTGAGTACTAGGCATCTGAGTGCCGTGTCGACCCCCCGGTCGGACGGTCGGTCTGAACACATTAGCGCGAGGGAGAGAGAGAGTATTAATGGGACACTCTGGGTGCGCTGATTGATAGTTTTTTTTCTTCTTCAAAATAGGTGGATACCTATATTTTAATTAATACTACAAGGGCTGGCTATTTGAGCATTCTGTCTCTCCCATAATACAGACAGAGCCCTCCTGCAGCAGTAATATATATGCCATTGTTTTGTAGGTCGTGAGAAATGCCACCTATAAATAGGGTGGTATCACTAACGGACGGCATGATTTCTAATTTACTTGATTCATGTTAAAGCTTTGACACATTTAATTCAATTAAAATGAAAAATGAAAAAAAAAATGAAATGAATAAATAAATACATAAATATGACGGAAATGTCACTGTAATGTATTTTATTGAACTTATCAAAAGAAGACAACACAACCATGCCAACATGTCAGCACTGAAATGTGCTTAAGAGTACTCCTGAGTGTTCGTAGGATTTGTTCTTACCTAAGAAAAATCCTGGATAAGAAAAAAATTAATGAATGCCACAATCTTCGTAAAATCTTCGTAAGTAGGACTTAAGAACAAATTTGTTCTTAAGAACGGTTCGTGAATGAGGCCCATTGTCCTGTTGGAAGTAAACCATCAGCCCAATCTGAGGTCCAGAGCACTCTAGACCAGGATTTCATTAGACATCTCTGTACTTCAGCTGTCCCTCAACCCTGACCAGTTGCCCAGTACCTGTCACTGAAAAACTCCCCCAAAGCATGATGCTGCCACCACCATGCTCCACCGGTGGTATGGTGTTGGGCAGGTGATGAGCAGTGCCTGGTTTCCTACAGACATGACGATAAGAACTGAGGCCAAACAGTTCAATCTCAGCTTCATCAGACCAGAAAATCTTGTTTCTCACAGAGTGTCCTTTAGGTGCCTTTTTGCAAACTCCTAACAGGGTTTCTTGTATGATAAGAGGCTTCCATCTGACCAATCTACCATAAAACCCAGATCGGTTGATTGTTGTAGTGATGGTTGTCCTTCTGGAAGTTTCTCCCATCTTCTCACAGAATCTCTGGAGCTAACTTCATGATTACATTGATGTTACCCTGCTTCCCTGTTGGTTTTTGCAACAAGTTCTCCAACATAGAAGAAGAAGAAGGCAGAAGAGATTGTGTGTCAGTACCACAAATTACGGCACGAGGGTAGATATCGTGGATCACGTTTCAAGACACATACTTGCAGTAAAATGCTGCATTCTAAAAATAGCACACACAACGGTCCGCGGTTGTAAAAAAGGCTGCAGTTTCTGTGGATTTATGTTGCAAAAGCACTGACCTAGGTTTGAGGCAAAAACCCTCCTGGTTAGGTATTATAAGAGACAGTTTAAACAGTAAATAAATGGTCCAAGTTATGTAAGAAACGTGATTCACAGAATTTACATAAACAACATAACTTAAGTTAAAAATGGTTTTCACACGAGATGCAAACCCCTCTCTCCTTGGTGAAAGTACGTTCAACCCATCCTCCAACCGAAGGTAGAAAATTCGCCATTACAAATACACTTCGCCGCCAATCACTACTACATCAGCAAGATGGTAGCGGATGCATTGCAGCGGTCGGTGAAATATGTCAATATCGCTTGTTTTTTACTGACTCTACACACAGCCTATATTGACGTTTTTGACGAGAGAACAGGCTGGGTTTTTGGGTTGTTACATAAATAATCTCCCTCCAAACTACCTCTAATCTTCTCTGAAATAATTATTTCTCAAACTTCTGGAGATGGAACATGGGAAATGGTTCTAAGTGAGTCATTTAAGGATCATTTGGGGATTTATATTCTATAGTTACAGGTGATTTATATTTCACTGTGTCTGTTTACAGGTTCAGATTCTAAGTTAGGGGATTATAGCTGGTTGGCTTACTTCATTCAGTAGTTAGTTTAGTACATTTACCTTAAAAGCTAAAAGTGGTCAGTCTTGTTTTAGCTCATCGACAAATATGAGCCAGTGTCAGCCTGCTGCTTTTCTCACTGATCCATTCAGCTCTGCATGCTGGATGCCAGAGGAAACATTAGCTTTGTATATCGCTGCAGCATCCGTCCTCCTCGTTAAAGCCAAGCTGCCCTGGCGGCAGGACACAAACCTCATGCAGAAGTTCAAATTTGCCCGGAGGCAGGTGAGCCCCATGGTGCAGGTGAGCCCCGTGGTGCAGCTCATCCACAGGGCTCTGTGGCCTCGGCTTCATTCATCACCGCTCTGACACATTCCTGCTGTCTGCCTGAGGCTCACATTCAAACACCCACGCACACACAGATTCACACTCACACACACACACACTCACGCACACAGCAGGCTGTTGTACTCCCACACAGTACCATGCGGTCAAACTGACAACCCTGCTCGCCCCAAACACAGAGTCCATTCTGTTTGTTAGCCGGAGGTGAAGAACACTGGGATTCAATGTCAGTTGTTTTTCAGGAGATAAATGGTTTAACAATTATGAAATACAGATTTCTACAGATGCCCTGAACTGAAATATATCTACAAGATAAATGAAACCTCATATTTGACACAAACACGGTCCAGGTCAAGGGTTCAGTTCCTGGTATCCAAAGCAATTCAAACTCAAACTGTCCAACCAAAGAATTGTTTACCCTAAACGTGGTTTTTTTTTGAGACTACACAATAGAAACAATGTTGGGATAAAAAACAACCTAATTGTTTAGGGTATTGAGTTTATTTGTCTGATTAGACTTCTGTTCGCTGTCAGTATAGATGAAACAAGACAATTTGATGTTAAAAGTGTAAATAATGGCCCCATTTAGAAGAAAATAGAAGATAAAGAATTGTATGATTTGGGGCGTGACTACCTTTGATTGACAGGTAGCTAACAAGGCGAGCCATCATC